>NC_135349.1:1707440-1822440 GCF_023851605.1 Tamandua tetradactyla
GACGATATGATACTATACCTCGAAAACCCGGAAAAATCCACAACAAAACTACTAGAGCTAATAAATGAGTACAGCAAAGTAGAGGTTACAAGATCAACATTCAAAAATCTGTAGCATTTCCATACACTAGTAATGAACAAGCTGAGGGGGAAATCAAGAAATGAATCCCATTTACAATTGCAACTAAAAGAATAAAATACCTAGGAATAAATTTAACTAAAGAGACAAAAACCTATATAAAGAAAACTACAAAAAACTGTTAAAAGAAATCACAGAAGACCTAAATAGATGGAAGGGCATACCATGTTCATGGATTGGAAGACTAAATATAGTTAAGATGTCAATCCTACCTAAATTGATTTACAGATTCAATGCAATACCAATCAAAATCCCAACAACTTATTTTTCAGATAGAAAAACCAATAAGCAAATTTATCTGGAAGGGCAGGGTGCCCCAAATTGCTAAAACATCTTGAGGGAAAAAAACAAAGATGGAGGTCTCGCACTGCCTGACTTTAAGCATATTATGAAGCCACAGTGGCCAAAACAGCATGGTATTGGCATAAAGATAGATATATCGACCAATGGAATCGAACAGAGTGCTCAGATATGACCCTCTCATTTATGGACATTTGATCTTTGATAAGGCAGTCAAGTCAACTCACCTGGGACAGAACAGTCTCTTCAATAAATGGTGCCTAGAGAACTGGATATCCATATGCAAAAGAATGAAAGAGGACCCATATCTCACACCCTATACAAAAGTTAACTCAAAATGGATTAAAGATCTAAACATTAGGTCTAAGACCATAAAACAGTTACAGGAAAACGTTGGGAGATATCTTATGAAACTTACAATTGGAGGCGGTTTTATGGACCTTAAACCTAAAGCAAGAGCCCTGAAGAAGGAAATAAATAAATGGGAGCTCCTCAAAATTAAACACTTTTGTGCATCAAAGAACTTCATCAAGAAAGTAGAAAGACAACCTACACAATGGGAGACAATATTTGGAAATGACATATCAGATAAAGGTCTAGTATCCAGAATTTATAAAGAGATTGTTCAACTCAACAACAAAAAGACAGCCAATCCAATTACAAAATGGGAAAAAGACTTGAACTGACACCTACCAGAAGAGGAAATACGGATGGCCAAGAGGCACATGAAGATGCTGAATGTCCTTCCATTAGAGAAATGCAAATCAAAACCACAATGAGATATCATCTCACACCCACCAGAGTGGCCATTATCAACAAAACAGAAAATGACAAGTGCTGGAGAGGATGCGGAGAAAGAGGCACACTTATCCACTGTTGGTGGGAATGTCAAATGGTGCAACCACTGTGGAAGGCAGTTTGGCGGTTCCTCAAAAAGCTGAATATAGAATTGCCATATGACCCAGCAATACCATTGCTGGGAATCTACTCAAAGGACTTAAGGGCAAAGACACAAACGGACATTTGCACACCAATGTTTATAACAGCGTTATTTACAATTGCAAAGAGATGGAAACAGCCAAAATCTCCATCAACAGACGAGTGGCTAAACAAACTGTGGTATATACATACGATGGAATATTATGCAGCTTTAAGACAGGATAAACTTATGAAGCATGTAATAACATGGATGGACCTAGACAACATTATGCTGAGTGAGTCTAGCCAAAAACTAAAAGACAAATACTGTATGGTCCCACTGATGTGAACCTACATTCGAGAATAAACTTGGAATATGTCATTGGTAACAGAGTCCAGCAGGAGTTAGAAACAAGGTAAGATAATGGGTAATTGGAGCTGAAGGGATACAGACTGTGCAGCAGGACTGATACAAAAACTCTAAAATGGACAACACAATAATACCTAATTGTAAAGTAATCATGTTAAAACACTGAATGAAGCTGCATCTGAGCTATGGGTTTTTTTTGTTGTTGTTGTTTTGTTTTTTGTTTGTTTTTGTCTGTCTGGTTGTTTTTTTGTGTGTGTTTTTACTATTATTATTACTTTTATTTTTTTCTCTATATTAACATTCTATATCTTTTTCTGTTGTGTTGCTAGTTCTTCTAAACCGATGCAAATGTACTAAGAAACGATGATCATGCATCTATGTGGTGATGTTAAGAATTACTGATTGCATATGTAGAATGGTATGATTTCTAAATGTTGGGTTAATTTCTTTTTTTTTTTTTTCCGTTAATAAAAAAAAAAAAAAAAGACATAGTCTGGCAGAATGGATTAAAAAACAGGACCCATCTATATGCTGTCTCTACTCAAAGGACACGAGGCCAAGGACACAAATGGACATTTACACACCAATGTTTACAGCAGCATTATTAACAATTACCAAGAGATGGAAACAGTCAAAATGTCCATCAACAGACAGCTGACTAAACAAACTGTGACATTTACATAAGATGGAATATTATGCAGCTGTAAGACAGAATAAAGTTATGAAGTATGTAACAACATGAATGGACCTTAAGGACACTAGGCTGAGTGTGATTAGCCAGAAACAAAAGGACAAATACTGTATGGTCTCACTGATATGAACTAACACTAGTGAATAACCTTGGAATATTTCCTTGGTAACAGAGACCATCAGGAGATAGAAATAGGGTGAGATATTGGTAATTGGAGCAGAAGGGATACAGATTGTGCAACAGGACTGAATAAAAAAACTCAGAAATGGACAGCACAATACTACCTAACGGTAATGTAATTATGTTAAAACACTGAATGAAGCTGCACGTGAGAATGATAGAGGGAGGAGGGCTGGGGACATAAATGAAATCAGAAAGAAAGATAGATGGTAAAGATCGAGATGGTATAATCTAGGAATGCCTAGAGTGTATAATAATAGTGAAATGTACAATGTACAAATTTTAAAAATGTTTTTGCATGAGGAAGAACAAAGGAATGGCATTATTGCAGGGTGCTGAAAACAGATGATAATTAATACTTCAAATGTCACCTTATGTGTGAGACTAAAGCAAAAAAAAAATGTTTGTTACAAAATTTAGATTTTGACTAGAGCATTTTCTAATATAACTCACGTAGATCGTTTGATTGAATGTCATAAGTACTTGGAATCTCAGGTAGGACATGAGATTTGGTTGGTTTGTCCAGAGTGATCTCCCGATGAATCCCAGAATGATTTGATCAGTGACTGGAAAAGTATTTGCAAGCCCCCTTCGGGGAATGGTGAGAGTAGGGAGAAATTCAACTTTTCCAAGTTGAATTCCTGATATTCTCACAAGCAGTGTGGACAACCAAAGCTATAGGCTGAGCCCCCAGTCTTGGGGTTTGTTCATATGAAACTTAACCCCACAAAGGATAGGTCAAGTCTTCTTAAAATTTAGGCCTAAGAGTCACCCCCCAGAGAGCCTCTTTTGTTGCTCAGATGTGGCCCCTCTCTCCAGCCAACATGACGAGCAGTCTCACCACCCTCCCCCTCTCTGCGTGGGACATGACTCCCAGGGGTGTGGACCTTCCTGGCAACGTGGGACAGAGATCCTGGAATGAGCTGAGACTCAGCATCAAGGGACTGAGAAAAACCCTAGAATGAGCTGAGAATTAACATCAAGGGATTGAGAGAACCTTCTCGACCAAAGAGGGAAGAGTGAAATGAGACTAAGTGTCAATGGCTTGAGAGATTCCAAACAGAGTGGAGAGGTTATCCTGGAGGTTATTCTTATGAGTTAAGTAGATACCACCTTGTTGTTCAAGATGTAGCGAAGAGGCTGGAGGGAACTGCCTGAAAATGTAGAGCTGTGTTCCAGTAGCCATGTTTCTTGATGATGATTGAACAATGATATAGTTTTCACAGTGAGACTCTGCGAATGTGAAAACCTTGTGTCTGATGCTCCTTTTAGCTACTATATCAACAGAAGAGTAGAACATATGGAATAAAGATAAATAATAGGGGAAACAAATGTTAAAATAAATTTAGGTTGAAATGCTAGTGGTAAATGAAAGCGAGGGGTAAGGGGTATGGTATGTATAATCTTTTTTTTTCTCTATTATCGTTTTCTTTCTTTTTCTGTTATCTTTTTATTTCTTTTTCTAAATCGATGCAAATGTTCTAAGAAATGATGAATATGCAACTATGTGATGATATTAAGAATTACTGATTGTATATGTAGAATGGAATAATATCTTAATGTTTTGTTTGTTATTTTTTTTAATTAATAAAAAAAGTTAAATATATATATATATTATTCCTTCTAGCCTCCTATATCCTGGAGCAGCTAGAAGGAAAAATCTGAGAGGATGTTATGGGAGCCCATGACAGACTCTGGATCTGTCCTGTAACCAATTATTGAAGAGTGCTTTGAAAACTATTGCTTTTTTCTTTCTCTGCTTTGCATATATGCTATATTATACAATAACAAAAAGTTATAAAAAAATAGCCATACAATTTTCCATATTTCCCCAATGTTCCCATAATTTATATGTATATATTACTTTCATATACCAAATAGTCATACTAATTTTTTTTAAAACCCACATGCCTACTTATATAGTTAGGATTCCTGATCATACAAACCAAAGAATTAAGCCCTAAAATTTCCACTTTCTTACAGATAAGAAGTCACCCGTTTACCCATTCACAAAACAGCAAGACAATTCAGAGGATTTTATACCTGAGAGGTTGCAAGGAAATCGTGTTTTTCAAAAAAGTTAGTTGGTTTTTAGTACAGGGAGAGTGCTAACAAAAAGAAATTCTTTTTTAGTTAAAAAATAAAGTTAATGTATCCCAATGGGGAAAAAGTCTTCGTCCAACGCACAAAGCTTTGATTTCATGTCTCCCAAACCTTCCACAATATGAATGTATGACTTTTTATGACTTACTTCTGAAAGTAATGCTTCAGCACAATGGATTAGATTCTGCTCCATACTCCAAAAAGAAATCAATGCCTAGATGATTTCATCTGTGAAATTACTCAGCATTTTAGGCTTTGAAATGTAGCTGTCTCTAGTTGACCTTAAAGTTTACGAAAAACAAAGTAAGGCCTTTAAGTTTACCTGGGAATCCCGCAAAAGCCTCACAAAAACTAAGTATTATTCTCTAGATTTTAGCAAATGATCTCCCGAGTGATGCAAAGGCACCAAAGGAGCTCAGAAACAAAATCTCAGAAATCCCATGAATATTTCTATGCCTTCCTTTTTATATTTCATGGTGTCATTAAAGCGTAGCATAACAGCACAGGCACATGACCTGTTAAAACACAGGGAGATGTGTGTGAGTGTGTGCACACATGTGCACATGTGTGAGTGTGGGTGTACTGTGCGTCAGGAATCCCCAGCACTGGCCCAAACGTGCACAGATCACTGCCCTCCAGGGCACCGGTGCTCCCACATCAGCCCAGATGAGGCCATCTGGATGGTCCGAAACCACATTTACCCAGTGCCTTTAGGGCTGGGTAATAAACCAACCGTCAATAAACCAACGAGCATTCACTAAGTTCCCGCTGCAGGGAGACACGCCGATCACGACGGACAGCATCGCCAGGCTCCTCCCTTCGTCTCTGCACTCGGCCAACAGCTGAGCATCCAGCACACAGGCAGGCCCCCGGCCGCCAAGACGGCCACAGCAGTGGCAGGGAGCATGCCTGCCGCGCGGCGCGTCTAACAGGGCCCATGCGCTGGGACACAGATGCCCAGGCAGCACTAGTCAGGCCTGTCCCGGGTGTGAGCCGGCTGCTTGACACGCCGGGCGCCCAGTGAGGGCTTAGGGAACACATACGGAATGCGTGCCCACTGGACGGTCATTCTGTGCACAGGAAGGAAAAACAGAGCACCTCTGGGGAAAAGAAAGTCTTATTCCATTAGAGCACAAAATACATGAGAAAACAGAAAAGAACAAAGCTAAAATGTAATGGGGAAAGAACAGTTTTTCCAGAGAAATCATATGCTAGTAACACATACGATAAGCACTTCACGTAGGATATATAGACAGCTCTTCAAATAATCTTTAAAAAGACAAATAACCATTTAAAGAATGAACAAAGAGATCTGCATAACTATGTCTCCAGAGAGAGTCCAATGGCCACCAAGCATGTGCCACGACGCCCAACTCTTGGCCCCTCAGGGACCACGTCCCCCCCCCGAGGACAGCTGCGGCCGAGAAGACCATCAAAGGTGCTGCCGAGGATGCGCCGGCGGGAACAAAAACTGTCACAATAAGAAGACAAAGAAGACTGTGGAGCAGCAACAGCAGCGACTTGTCACATGCACTAAGGTTAGCTGCGGGAGCCCCACAGGGGACGGGGGCAGCGGGAGCCCCCACGGGGCATGGGGGCAGCGGGAGCCGCCACGGGGGTCGGGGCAGCGGGAGCCGCCACGGGGGACGGGGACAGTGGACGGCACGTTCAGGCTCCTTAAAGAAAAAGCTGTCTGGAACAAGAAACTGCATCTGGAAAATTATCCTTCAAAAATGAAAGAAAAATTAAGACATTTACAGACAAACAAAAGCTGAAAGCGCTCAGTCCCAAAGCCCTGCCCTACGAGGAATGCCGACGGGTCCTTCGGGCGATATGGAAGGATCCTGGACAGAAACTCAGAGCCAAGAGGAGAAACAAAGAACACTGGTGACGCAATCACATGGGTACATATAAAACCCTGTGCTGTACCTTTGTTTTGCAGCGGCTTCCTGTACGTTACACAATTCAACAGCCATATGTTCTTAAAGACAAAATGTTATTCTTTTAGATGCTATTTTAAGTACAGTTATTTTCCTGATTTCCATTTCAGATTACTGGTGTATACGAACCCAACTGACCTCTGTATATTTATCTTGTTGTATCCTACAACTTCACTGAATTCTCTTATTAATTTTAGTAGCTTTCCTGCAGATTCTTTGATCATGCCAGCAAAGAGAGTTAATATGATTTCTTCCTTTCCAATGTGGATGCCTTTTATTTCTTTTTCTTGCCTACTTGCTCTGGCTACTATTTCCATTACAATGTGGAATAATAGTGGAGATGGTGAGCATGCTTGTCTTGTTTCTGATCTTAAGGGGAAAGCTTTCAAATTCTCACCAATATGATATGTGCTGTAGGTTTTTCACAAATGCCCTTAATTATGTTGAGACAGCTCCCTTCTATTCCTGGTTTTATCAGTATTTTTAATCACAAGAGGATGCTGGATTTTGTGAAATGCCTTTTCTGTGCTAAGATAACCATGTGTTTTTCCCCTTTATTCCATTAATGTGCTGTATTACACTGATTTTCTTCTATCAAACCATCCTTGCACTCCTGGAATAAATCACACTTGATCAGGGCATTTCATTTTTTAACATACTGTTGGATTTGGTTTTCCAGTAGTTTGTTGAAGATTTTTGCATCTATATTTACAAAGGAAATTGGACTGTCCTTTTCTTTTTGTGTGCTGGCCTTATTTGGCTTTGGTATCAGGGTTATGCTGGCCTCAAAGAATGAATTACGTAGTAATCCTCCCTCTGTGTTTTCTTTTTGGCAAGGATTGGAGTTAAACCTTCTTTAAATGTTCAGTGGAATTCAGCAATGAAATCATCCAGTCCTAACTTTTCTTTGCTGGGAGGTTTCTGATTACTGATTCAATATCTTTACTTGCTATGGGTTTGTTGACATCTTCTCTTTCTCATGCATCAGATTAGGTAATTTGTATATGTGCTGGTTTGAAGCTTTTGTGTACCCCAGAAAAGTCATCTTCTTTAATCCTCATTCATTATTGCTGGATGGGATCATTTTGATTGTTTCCATGGAGATGTTACCCACTCAATTGTGGGGAATAACTTTTGATAAGTTAGTTTCCATGGAGATGTGTCTCCATCCATTCAAGATAGGGTTGCTTACTGGAGGCCTTTAAGAGAAAATCATTTTGGAAAAAGCTTCAGAGCCAACAGAGCCCACACAGCCAGAGACCTTTAGAGATGTATAAAGAAAATGCCCCCGGGAAGCCTTATGAAAGGAGAGAAAGGTTTGTTGATTTTACTGATCTTTTCAATAAAACATCTTTGGTTTTGGTTTGTTTATTATAGATCTAGTCAGAGCAATCAAGCAAGAGAAAGAAATAAAAGGCATCCATATTAGAAACAAGTAAAATTATCCCTAGTCACAGATGACACAATCCTATATAAAGTCCAAAAAAAAAAATCCCTAAGAAAGATACTAGAACTAAAATTAATTAAGCAAAATGGCAGGATACAGGATAAAAATGTAGAAGTCAGTTATCAAAAATGAACAATCTATACAGGAAATCAAGAAAACAATCCCATGCAATTGTTCTAAGAAATGATCATGATGATGAATATGCAACTATGTGATGATATTGTGAATTACTGATTATATATGTAGAATGGAATGATCATATATTAAGAATGTTTGTGTTTATTTCTTGTAATTTTTTTAATTAATTAAAAAAGAAAATAATACTAATTATAATAGCACCTAAAAGAATGAAATACCTAGGAGCAAATTTAACTGAGGAGGTGAAAGACTTCTACACTGAAAACAAAAAAACACTGCTGAAATAAATTAATAAAGACTCAAATAAAGGGAAAGACATCCCACGTTCATGGATTGGAGGACTTAAAATTGTTAAAATGTCAACACTGCCTAATGTCACCTACAAATTCAATGCAATTCATATCAAAATTCCAGCAGCCTTTTCAGCAGAAATGGAAAAGCTAATCTTCAAATTCATATGGAATTGCAAGAGGCCCTGAATAGCCAAAACGATTTTGAAGAACCAAGTTGGAGCCCTCATACTTCCTGACTTCAATAAGTACTACAGCACGCTATGGGCTGTGACTGAAAGGAAAACATCAGCAACACAGCACAACAGAGGTTATAAAAGGGGAGGGACAATTAGAGGAGGGTTAGATTTCCTTTTTGGTGAGGGTGTGTTTATTGGTTTACTTTCTCTTGGGAACAATGAAATTATCTAAAATTGAGAGTGCTGATGGACTGTGGACTTCGGGCATTATACATGACCCCTGATGAATGTACGTAGCTGCAGGATGCCCTGACTGAGAAGGAGACTGGAGAACCATGATGCATATTTATAAGTGAATGTTGTGGAAAAAAGGAACAAAGTCGTGAGGTAAGCGATGACATGAACGAACGTGTGGGACATTTGGCGAGGTAAAATAAGCCAGAAACAAAAGAACAACAATGGTACGGTCACCTTTAGAAAATGCTTACTAGAAAACATTTCGTCCAGAGTGGTAATTACTATTTATGGATTTCTAGAGGCTGTCTCTATATATCCTGATATTTAGAGATAAGAACAAAGCGTACCAGATTAGGGTCATAGTAATTCAGAACACAGGGGTAAGGAAGCCAGTGTCTATATTTTAGAACCACACATCCTCTTTGAGACCAAAGGAAGAAAGGTTATTTGGTCTGGAACCGAAATTTTCTGTAGCACATAATCTAACTCAACCTATCTACATAGCTCATCTGAACAACTGAAACACAGGGAGCCCAAAATAAGACAGAGGTCCTTTAATCCTGTATAGCTTAATGTAATGCCTAGATACATCCTAGAGTATATTAAGTAGATAATCAGAAAGTATTAGCAAAGTCCCTTGAGGGATAGGAGAAAAAATAAGGAACTATTAAACTTTACCATCAGGAAATTCTCTGATACTGTGTCAAACTCTAAGAATACCCAAATCGATAGATACCCTTGATTGTGAGGCTTACTCTTGCGAAGCTTACATAGGGAGCAGAGACACTCAGACTACCTATGGGTATCCTAAGAGTTACTTCTGGAGGATCTCTTTTGTTGCTCAGATGTGGCCTCAGTCCATCTAAGCCTAACTCTGTAAGCGAAATCATTGCCCTCCCCCCTAAATTGACATGACATCCAGGGGCAAAGTCTCCCTGGCAGCATGGGAAATGACTCCCAAGGATGAGTCCGGCCCTGGCACTGTGGGATCAACAATTATATCCCAACCAAAAGAGAGAAAAGAAGTGTAATTAACAAAGTATCAGTGGCAGAGAGAGTTCAAGTAGAGTCGAGAGGCTACTCTGGAGTTTTTCCTACACAAGCTTCAGTCAGACATTGTTACCTATCATAATCTGCCAACTCCCAACCAGGACCACTCCAGCCAACCCTAAAGAACACCTAGGGCGATATATAAGATTCCACAAGGGTTCCAGGCACTGAGGAATTTTCCAGAAACCTACAACCTCCAGATGGGTCCCTGGATCAGATAAGTCCTGAAACCTAGAGGGCCCAGCCTCTCCAGAACATCAGGTAGTTCCATCTCCCTACCCCGTAATATTGGCAGCCCCTTCCAACATGAACAAGTCAGAAAGCCCACAGCCCAAACACCCCTAACGAGAGGTATAAAGATCACAGGTGATGGTGGAATTAAACAGAGAAGATAGGACTTAACAAATGACCAAGAATGCTGATTCATTAAATTGATATCTCTTTTAGTCTCCAGTATTTTAGAGCAGCTAGAAGTAAAAACCAGAATTGTAGAATTGTCACCCATGCCAAACTCTGAAGTGTGTCCTACAACTAATTGTGGTGCTGTGCTTTGAAATTTATTGCTTTTTTCATATACACGTTATTTTTTACAAAAAAGGAAAAAAATGTCAATTGTAATGATAAAAAAATATTCATGGCTTCTAGTCTCCTATATTCTGGAGCAGCTAGAAAGAAAAATCTGAGAGGATGGTATGGTAGCGCATGACAAACTCTGGGATCTGCCCTGCAACTATGTGTTGAAGAGTGCTTTGAAAACTATTGCTTTTTTCTTTCTTTGCTTTGTATATGTGTTATGTTACAATAAAAAACTTCAAAAAAATAACCATGGGTGTAGACTGGATGCATTTCACCTTTCTGCACTTTTTCTACGCTCCCATAAAGCATGACAGGTACAAATCATGGCGAATGGCATCTAATAAACAAACCTGGTCATCTGGTGTGTCTCCGGCTGGCTTCAGCTTTCTGCTGAACTAGCACATACGCACAGAACAGTGGAGCCAGCAGGGCCGCTGGGGCAAAGACTCTTGACCCAAACCCGCCCTGCAGAGCCCCCAGATCAAGGGACAGAGGCAGCCTCAGGCGTCCCCCCGCCTCCCCAGGCAGCCACCCACCCCTCTACACAGCTCACACGGCTCTCGCCAGGGCTCAGCAGCCTCCAGCTGGCCGCCCCTGGGCGCTGCCTGCAGCTGGGCCACCCCGGGGCTCCACGTTCTCATTCACTGTCGCAGCCACCCTGCAGTCCCGCGCGGTCAATGCGGCCACCCTGTGAGGGACACAGCATCTGACGGAAGGGGCCACTGAGCACGTCATTGCTGTCCTGCTGACTGGTCTCTGCTTTTTAAATAACACAAAGAACAGCTCCGCAAACAAACTTTTTGCTGTTTTTTTTTCACTCAATCCTTAGACTCAATTCCTAGAGAAGTTGCGCCTTTTCTCCTAACAGCAGACCCGTTCCTGGGTGGCTTTCCTGCACCCCATGAGCCACAGCACCCACAGAACACACAAAGAAAGACTCCCCATGCTCTCTGCAGCCACTGGGGGGGGCACCTAGGAGACCCGGGAGTGCAGCCAGAGAAAGGGAGAAAAACCAAGACTTTAACTCCGTGGCAGGTGATCAGAGTGGCAGTCACAGGGATAAGAGGTCTTGATGCACGGTCACCCCAAATCAACCGACCCCCACAGATGGCAGCTCATGCCACGTGTCCCCAAATCTACCACACTCCACAAATAGTTTATGCAAGAGTCCCCCAAATTTACTATCCTTACAAATAAATACCTTATATGGGTTCCCCCAAATCTACCATCACCCCACAAACAGCAGCTCATGCCAGGTCCCCCAAATCTACTTCTACCCCCACAAATACCTTGTATGAGAGTCCCTCAAATCTACCACCACCCCTACAAATGGCCTATATGAGCATCCCCAAAATCTACCCCTGCCCCACAAAGAGCAGCCTGCACATCTTTTGGTCAGCACACACCTCCTCCAGACCCCCCCATGGTAATCTCCCTTCAGTCCTGCTGCCCTCCCTACCGCCCTGTAAACACAAAGCAGGTGCCCCACCTTCAGGCCACACACCAGCTGCTCCCCCCGCCGGGTGCTCTTACCAGATACTCCCCGGACTGAATCCTTCAAGCCCTGGCTCAAATGTCACCTCCTCCGCCCATTTTCTCAGGGACAAGTGAATTGTGGCCACCAGCCCCGCGCAGGGCCTCCCTCGGCTCTCCTGACGGGCAGCACACACGTACTGCGTCCACGGAGCACTGCCCGCCTCCTGCACCACCGCAAACCCCAGGGCAGCAGGGGTCCTCCACCCAGACCTGGAGCCACCCCAGCCACCCAGAACATGCCCCCCACAGGCAGAGCCAACAGCACGTGCTGAAGGAATGGAGGAACCCAGCTCACGGGCACAGGAGGCTGCAGCACAGGTCAAGGCGGAGGGCTTCCTGGGCAGGACTTGCAGCTCCCGTAAGGGCTCGCAGAGGCAGGAACCATGCTCCAGCGAGCTGGAGCAGGAAGCAGAAGTGCCTGCCAGACCGGGGACTGCCAGACGGGGGCTGCCAGTGAGCACTGGCATGGTGAGCCTGGGGGACACCCCTATTTCCCCCCCCCACCCCCGAGCTATACAACTATAAACCACACGGGACACCCTAAATCCCACCCACCCACCCAGGCCACAAGCTATGAAGACATGTGTGCACCGCTGTCTGCCAGGACACTCGTTAGAAGCCCAGTGACCAGGGCCTTTCTGAGGTCCGGCCAAGAAGACGCCCTTTGCCTGGCATTTACCAAATTCCAGACTCTGGGAAGGAAAGCCGGGTTCTGCATCAAGCACACTGTTTGCATAAACAGCTTAGGCGCCGTGACAACTATGAACCTTCCAGAAGCCCAGATTCCAGACGCCGCAGGCCCAACCTCGCCAGCAGGCTTCCTAAGGACACGTCAGCTCTGGGACACAAATAACGCACTGCCCCGCGCGCAGTTTCTCATCTCTCTGGGACAAAACCATCTACTTCCCTGTCTGGTGACAAGGATTAAAAAGGATCCTTGTGGAAGCAGCTAGCTTAGCACCCGGTGCTCAGGCGCTCCTGGCTTGAGGGACCAGACACAATGCCCGGTGGGACCGCAGTGGAGCAGGCCGCCTGCCAAGAGGCAGCTCTGGGGCGGACGTGGGTCTTCAGTGGACACAGACACAACGCGGTTCTCAAGGGCCGAACAGCTCCCGGAGCCCCACTGGGCCTCCCAGACAGAACAGACCCCGCGACCTGGGAACTGCATGGGAACCTCACACACGCACTCACACTCACTCTCACATGAGGGCACACTTTCACTCTCACAAACGCATACATGCGCACCCACATACACTCTTACACATACACACACACATTGCACACTCTCACATGCACACTCACATGTGGGCACACATTCACTCTCAATGCACACATTCACTCACACATTCACACTCACATTTGCATATTCATGCACTAAAACATGCTCACACTTGCAAACATTCACACGCAAAAGCACACTCACATACACTCACAGCACACTCTTGCACACACACTCATTCTCACTCACACAGAGGATTATCTTGAACCACGCAGAGGCTACTCCTTTCCAAAGCAGATGCAACAGACCACAAAGGGGAAAGGAAAAAAATCCCCAGTCCACGTAAGGCATCACAAAACTGCAGCAGAGTACTGAAAACAGGCCCCATCGGTAATTTCCTCCTAACTCAGATCCCAGCGAGGACCCAGCCAAGGAGCCACCAGCCACTGTCCGCCTCGGCCCTCACCGCTGCTTCCAGAAGGTTCCATTCAATCCCATTTACAACTTGAAAAACTTCCCACAGACCTTATTTCTGAAGTGTTTATATTTGGGGAGCCAAATGATTTTTTCCAGAGTTTAGAAGAAATACTGTTAGCACATTTGGGGAATCTTGGAATAATTTATAAAGGCAGAGTTCAAAAATCCAAAACGATTCTCTTCTCTAGTTAACTAAATTCAATGTTTTGGACTTTTGTAAGTCTGTTTGTTTTTAACTCAGGTTTTCTAGAATCTCATGACACGCAAGTTAAAATATTCCAAAGTATCTGTGCCAGTTTGAAACGATGTAGATACCCTAGAAAAGCCATGCTTTAATCCTAATCCCATTCTGTAAAGGCAGCCGTTTCTTCTAATCCCTATTCAATACTGTATGCTTGAAACTGTAATCAGATCACCCCCCCGAGATATGATTCAATCAAAAGTGGCTGCTAAACTGGATTAGCTAGAGGTGTGTCTCCACCCATTCAGGTGGGTCTTGATTAGTTTACTGGAGTCCTATAAAAGAAGAAACATTTTGGAGAATGTGAGAGATTCGGAGAGAGCAGAGAATGCGGCAGCACCACGAAGCAGAGAATCTACTTGTCAGCAGCCTTTGGAGATGAAGAAGGAAAAAGCCTCCCGGGGAGCTTCATGAAGCAGGAAGCCAGGAGAGAAAGCAGCAGATGACGCCGTGTTCACCGTGTGCCCTTCCAGCCGACAGAGGAACCCTGACCATGTTCACCATGTGCCTTCTCACCTGAGAGAGAAGCCCTAAACTTCATCGGCCTTCCTGAACCAAGGTATCTTTCCCTGGATGCCTTTGATGGGACATTTCTAGACACTTGTTCTAATTGGGATATTTTCTCAGCCTTAAAACTGTAAACTAGGATACTATGAACAACTTTATGCTAATAAATATAACAATGTAGATGAAATGGACAAGTTCTTAGAAAGGCATGAAACAACCAACTTTGACTCAAGAAGACATAGATGACCTCAACAAACCAATCACAAGTAAAGAAACTGAATCAGTCATTCAAAAGCTTCCCAAAAAAAAAGTCCAGGACCAGACTGCTTCACATGTGAATTCTACCAAACATTCCAGAAAGAATTAGTACCAATTCTCCTCAAACTCTTCAAAAAAATGAAGTGGAGGGAAAGCTACCTAATTCATTCTATGAAGCCAACATCACCCTCATACCAAAACCAGGCAAAGATATTACAAAAAAAGAAAACTACAGACCAATCTCTCTAATGAATATAGATGCAAAAATCCTCAATAAAATTCTAGCAAATCGAATCCAGCAACACATTAAAAGAATTATACATCATGACAAGTAGGATTCATCCCAGGTATGCAAGGATGGTTCAACATAAGAAAATCAATTAATGTAATACACCACATCAACAAATCAAAGCAGAAAAATCACATGATCATCTCAATTGATGCAGAGAAGGCATTTGACAAGATTCAACATCCTTTCCTGTTGAAAACACTTCAAAGGATAGGAATACAAGGGAACTTCCTTATAATGATAAAGGGAATATATGAAAAACCCACAGCTAATATCATCCTCAATGGGGAAAAACTGAAAACTTTCCCCCTAAAATCAGGAACAAGACAAGGATGTCCATTATCACCATTATTATTCAACATTGTGTTGGAGGTTCTAGCCAGAGCAATTAGATAAGAAAAAAATACAGGCATCAAAATCGGAAAGGAAGAAGTAAAACTATCACTGTTTGCAGATGATATGATACTATACATCGAAAACCCTGAAAAATCCACAGCAAAACTACTAGAGCTAATAAATGAGTACAGCAAAGTAGAAGGTTACAAGATCAACATTCAAAAATCTGTAGTGTTTCTATACACTAGCAAGAACAAGCTGAGGGGGAAATCAAGAAACGAATTCCATTTACAATTGCAACTAAAAGAATAAAATACTTTGGAATAAATTTAACTAAAAAGACAAAAAACTATATAAAGAAAACTACAAAAAACTGTTAAAAGAAATCACAGAAGACCTAAATAGATGGAAGGGCATACCGTGTTCATGGATTGGAAGACTAAATATAGTTAAGATGTCAATTCTACCTAAACTGATTTACAGATTCAACGCAATACCAATCAAAATCCCAACAACTTATTTTTCAGAAATAGAAAAACCAATAAGCAAATTTATCTGGAAGGGCAGGGTGCCCCAAATTGCTAAAAATATTTTGAGGAAAAAAAACGAAGCTGGAGGTCTCACACTGCCTGACTTTAAGGCATATTATGAAGCCACAGTGGGCAAAACAGCATGGTATTGGCATAAAGATAGATATATCGACCAATGGAATCAAATAGAGTGCTCAGATATAGACCCTCTCATCTATGGACATTTGATCTTTGATAAGGTAGTCAAGCCAACTCACCTGGGACAGAACAGTTTCTTCAATAAATGGTGCCTAGAGAACTGGATATCCATATGCAAAAGAATAAAGAGGACCCATATCTCACACCCTATACAAAAGTTAACTCAAAATGGGTCAAAGATCTAAACATTAGGTCTAAGACCATAAAACAGTTAAAGGAAAATGTAGGGAGATATCTGATGAATCTTACAATTGGAGGCGGTTTTATGGACCTTAAACCTAAAGCAAGAGCCCTGAAGAAGGAAATAAATAAATGGGAGCTCCTCAAAATTAAACACTTTTGTGCATCAAAAACTTCATCAAGAAAGTAGAAAGACAGCCTACACAATGGAGACAGTATTTGGAAACGACATATCAGATAAAGGTCTAGTATCCAGAATTTATAAAGAGATTGTTCAACTCAACAACAAAAAGACAGCCAATCCAATTACAAAATGGGAAAAAGACTTGAACAGACACCTATCAGAAGAAGAAATACAGATGGCCAAAAGGCACATGAAGAGATGCTCAATGTCCCTGTCCATTAGAGAAATGCAAATCAAAACCACAATGAGATATCATCTCACACCCACCAGAATGGCCATTATCAACAAAACAGAAAATGACAAGTGCTGGAGAGGATGTGGAGAAAGAGGCACACTTATCCACTGTTGGTGGGAATGTCAAATGGTGCAACCACTGTGGAAGGCAGTTTGGCGGTTCCTCAAAAAGCTGAAGATAGAATTGCCATACGACCCAGCAATACCACTGCTAGGTATCTACTCAGAGGACTTAAGGGCAAAGACACAAATGGACATTTGCACACCAATGTTTATAGCAGCATTATTTACAATTGCAAAGAGATGGAAACAGCCAAAATGTCCATCAACAGACGAGTGGCTAAACAAACTGTGGTATATACATACGATGGAATATTATGCAGCTTTAAGACAGGATAAACTTATGAAGCATGTAATAACATGGATGGACCTAGAGAACATTATGCTGAGTGAGTCTAGCCAAAAACTAAAGGACAAGTACTGTATGGTCCCACTGATGTGAACCGACATTCGAGAATAAACTTGGAATATGTCATTGGTAACAGAGACCATCAGGAGATAGAAATAGGGTAAGATAATGGGTAATGGAGCTGAAGGGATACAGACTGTGCAACAGGACTGGATACAAGAACTCAGAAATGGACAGCACAATACTACCTAATTGTAATGTAATTATGTTAAAACACTGAATGAAGCTGCATCTGAGATACAGTTTTTTTTTATATTTTTTATTTTTTTCTATTATCGTTTTCTTTTTCTGTTGTCTTTCTATTTCTGTTTCTAAATTGATGCAAATGTACTAAGAAATGATGAATATGCATCTATGTGATGACATTAAGAATTGCTGATTGTACATGTAGAATGGAATGATATCTAAATGTTGTGTTAGTTAATTTTTTTAATAAAAAAATGAAAAAAAACAACTGTAAACTAGCAACTTATTAAATTTCCCTTTTTAAGAGCCATTCCATTTCTGGTATACTGCACTACGGCAGCTAGCAAACCAGAACAGTATCTGACAGGACTAAATAAGTCTGCCTCCACCATAATAAAGGTAAACAGAAAATGTGCCTTAGCAACCAAATCAGTACCTCTAAATAAAATTCCCAAAATTAATCCAACATCATAAGCCACGTGGAACAGCAATCCAACCCATTTAAACAAACATTCATTTACCAACAGTAGGGATCAAAAATGAGAAAGTTCTGGCCTTCCAGCTGCCTAGAGGAGGGAACGAGGAAGGCAAGTCACCAACCAGAAAAAGCAGTACCTAGAAAGTCAGTGTGAATGGATTACAACTGTGAAAAATTACCATGGCAAGAAAAAGACTTAAGTTTTTCCCCCACTACTAAACACGCACTGAACTTGGAATGCAAGGTTTCTGTGCCAAAGGACAGCGTTTCACGTGGTGGCTGCACACCACACACCACGCCATCGCCCGACAACAGCAGCACATCTCAACAACCTCAGGGCTGAAGGGAAGCATGGCCTGTGCTTCCCAGAATTTCAGAGTGAGTGGGTTTTTTTTTTTTTTTGAGAGCTGGAAACCCCAGGAGAGATTCCATTAGCTCATCTGGAAACCAACTCAGTCCTCCAGCCAGCTCCCCAGGTTGAACCAAGTACTGTCGGTACACCCGTCACACAGCTTAAACCCAGACTCCAACTGCACAAGTAACCCTTCTCCCACAACTATTTTCGCACATGCAACACACGCATGTCCTGTTGGTTATGTTTAAACGTATTCCCCTTCCAGCAAGAATGAACACATCTCCCAGTGGTCTTAGGTAGTTTTATAATGGTCATATAAGCACCTCAGTGTAGGAAAGACCGTCAGAGAGGAAAATTCCACATCTAGGAATGTTTGCTAAGACGGGAAAACCCTAAGAGGAGATTCGCAGATGCTGGGTAGAGTGGCTAGACCTCGAAAACACAGCAAAAGCCAACAGCCCGAAGCCCACGTCCTGTGCGTTCCGACCCGCAGGCAATACCCAGGACAGGAAAAACCAGGCAGACGGAACAAGGGCCCTGGAAAGGGGCGGGGAGCTGGAGGAAGGGGAGCAGCTGCTCAGGGGGCACACGGCTTTGGGACTAGACAGAGGTGGCTGCACAACACGGTGAGTGTACTAAAAGCCATAGGAGAAGTCACTTTAAAATGGTGAATTTTAGGTCACGTCAATTTCAACTCAAGACAAAAAAATGCCAGGTACCAAACGCTGGCCTAAGTCCCCTGGAGCGAGGAGTCACACGGACCACTGGGCAGTGCAGCAGACTTGCTGGGTGGGACCCCAGCCTCCAGCAAGTTCCAGCCATCTGGCAAGTGCCAGGCCCTCCGTGCGCTTCTGTCCCTTCTCAGTAGAAGGACAGAAGAAGGCTCAACCTCAGCATCGTGGGGACTAAAGTTCTCTCACGTGAAGGGGTGTCCACGGAGCCCGTGTGCAAAGGGTCGCTGTCAGCTCAGCCCGTCCAGCCCACAGCGCAGAGGGCCAACACAAGGCTCACTCAGCAGACAGGGGAGGACAGGAAGTGTCCACTCCGGTAAACACACACTCACAGAGATATGACGCCTTCCAGCCTCTGCAGAAACTTCCCTGAAGCCTCCCGCTCCCGAGTAACCCAGGAGGCAGGCCAGCAGCACGTCCTGCGAGATAAAGATGTGCACGCGGCAGGCCTTCCTGGACCCCCAAAGGCCACTGTCAGCCTCCCTGAGGTGGAGCACCCGCAGGAAGTCCACCCCAGCCTGGACGAAGGGCTGAGTCGGCAGATGAAGATAATTCACTGGGTAAGTGGCGAGGTCACCGGCCTCGCCTGTGCAGAGACGCCTTCCTGCTGGGCCCTGCTGCAGCAGAGCTGGGCGGGCATCTTCCTCCTGCCGCCCTGCGGCCGGCACAGCCCCCGGACCTATTACTGCACTTTAGATAAACCCCCCCCCCAGGAAAGACCAACATAAAGACTAAGGGAGTCTGAGCACCCCCAAATCACTTTGAAAAAGGTCCTTGGCCCGCAGCTTTGTCTGCCACACAATGTGTGCTGCTGGCAGGTCCACTCCAAGTGTCAGGCTCTCCATTCTCCCCAGAATTCTTTACTGTGAAATACACAACACACGTGCAAAAAAGGGAACAACGTTTCTACACACAATTTAATAACGTTACACCAAAGCAATGCAGCCCACCACCCCGGCCAGGAATTCAGGCCATCAGCACCCCAGAAACCCCCTTTCCTGATCCCTTTGAGCAGGAACCCCTTTCCCTACCCGAGGCAAAGACTAGCCTAATGTTATTATTCTCCTACGCTTCATCGCTTACGATTTTATCACCTGCGCGAGCATCCCTAAACAGCGATACTTATTTCCACCTGTTTCTGACTTCCTACGAATCGCAGTCACAGTACGCATTTCCCCTGCGCTTCCTCCAACAGCCGCATCATGGGTAGAGCTGCGCGGGTGCTGAACGCGTGAAAGGTTACTGGGGCACCTCCAAGGACATCTAGGACCACTCTCTTGCTCTAAAAGCCTAGTAACTTAGTTAACTAAACTCTGATTCAGCATATCAAACTGCAAGCAGTGGCTACCTCCGGTGGGGAACTAGTTTGGGGAGACGCCAGGGAAAGAGATTTTTATCTTTCGACAAAGTACAAGCATTAAGAAATTCTTAAGATTGATTCAGTGTAAAGAATCATTTTCTAGAAAACACACAGCAAGAGTGTCTTATCTTCAGAAGCCAAGCTCAACACTGATAGAAAGCATTACAGTCTACACTTCAAACCCTGCATCTGACCCAAAGTATCCCCCTAAGCCTTTCCGCTCTCTCGCTAGCCCCTGCACAGGACCAGGCGCTGCATTTAGCTGTTGTTTCTCTTTAGTTTTGTTGTCTTTTTTTAATTGTGGGCCCAACATACTATGAAACTGTTATTTTCCCAAAATAAGTCCATAAAAAAACTTCTACCCCTTGAGTCTGATTATGACTGTGTAAAGCATCTGTAACAGAAGCGGGTGAAGCTTCTAGAAGGCGCAGCCCCTCCCCTGCAGTGTCCTCGGAGCCCAGGGCCCCCACTCACCCCTAACTCTAACATGGGCAGGGAGGGCTGAGCACCTCCCCCCTGCCCCCGAGCCCCCCCTCCACCCTCGCCCACCCCCCGCAAACACCACAGCGGAACATCAGTTTTTGTGCTGCACTTTTCTTAAGAAGGCAAAAAAAATACCAGAGCAGTATTCCCCACTGGGAGCACTTCACTTTCTCACTACCCACAAATTCTGGCAAAATCTGTCCTGCGTGACAGTGATTCAGTTTGTTCCTCTTTCTTCAAATGGACACATTTTACCTTGCAAATAGTATATTTGGGGTGTGGGGAGTGGGTGCAGGGGACGCGACACAGTTTCAAGACCAAGAACTCAGAAAGTGTTTATATAGCTACCACTGTACTCAAACTAAAATGTGACACTATCCTGAGAAACCTGATAAAATTGTAATTATATTCAAACATCTGAGCCGCTCCTACAGAGCAGATATTACTCTACATACCGGTTTGTAAAGAAAAATAACAGTCTCCCACGTCAGGAGTTTACAACACAAATGTGTGAGGTGGAGAGGACAGAGAAGGATGGGAAGGCAGAGAGGCCAGGGAGGGGCCAGGAGGGACAGGGAGGGACAGAGGACAGTGAGGGTCAGGGAGGGCAAGGGGAATGCAGGAGGGGGGCAGGGGCCAGGGAGATTTGGGAGATTTTCCCTTAAGGCTGATGGTACCGAGAGGTATAAGGCAATCACAGCACAATGCACAAGCCTTAAGAGACTCCTCACTGACTCCAGACAGCTGTTCACTCCGAGAAGGGTGTGAAAAAGGGCAGGTGAGGGCTGGCGGTCAGGCCATGGGTGCAGGGACGCAGCGAGGCAGTCCAAGAGGCTGGGCCAGTTGCGAAGGAGCTCAAACTGTGGACAGGAGAGTCCTCGGGCTTGACTAGGACAAGGGGTCCTCAAGGCCTTGGGCAGACAGATGGCCCGAGGCCCCTGACCGGGTGGAAGGCACACCATCACATGTGCCACACTAGTGGTGGGGGGGGAGCCGGATCCCCTTGTCCTAAAGGCTAACCTCGTCCAGAGGCCCGCAGGAAGCCGCAGTGCTGCACTCCTGGTGACCCGAGGGCCTCACCTGGCATTAGGCAACCCAAAGACTCAGTTTACAAGCCCTTCAGATCACTCAAGAGGTACTACACTCGCTGCTTGCCGCTTCTTATTTTGTCACAATCATTAAGCTTTTAACCTCAAAATAGGCACTGAAATAAATTCTTAAGCTGAGCAGGAATAGAATGTTTCAATCAGATATTTTGAATTATAATTTCAATAGAAAAATCCATGCCAGCATCCAAAAAGAAGTTCCACAACTCAATAAGAAAAAGGACAATCTCATAAGAAATTGTGAGTTCAGAGAGGCTGTACAGAGAGAGCAATACAAGAAAATAATTTAGCCCTCACTAAGAATCAAGGAAATTAAAACAAAAATGAAATACTTTCATATTTTCCATAAGTCTGAAGGGAGTTTAGGACGGCGTCTGGTGTTGATGTGGATGCGAGAAAAGGACCACCACCGCACACTGCCGCTCGAAGATCGCAACAGCCGCCAGAGCTAATGATTTGTCAGTATCTGTTAAAACCAAAAACATGCACAAAGCCTGGGACACAGCAGCCCCATTCCTCGGGCATCACGGTGGAAACCTGAGACTGTCAGCTCACATGGCAGAGGGGCGCGCGGACGTGGTAAAATATACATGGTCACCTCCGGGAAACGGGGGTGGTGGCTGACACAGGGTATCCTGTGATGTTCCATGTCCTTAAGGAAAATGTACTAATCTGTGCACTTCAGAACTAGAAGTGAAATTTGTAGGAAAGGAGTGATTTAGGAAGACGGTTCACAGCTAAGTTTTGGAGCATTCAAATATAATAAAATCCAATGCTGAAAACTACAGCAAACGCAGCCATGTGTTTTTCAGCTTCAAAGCACCACAAGTCCCGAGGCCATGTGGCACCCACAAGCGCTACCCGAGGTGGGCTCCGGAGACCTGGGCCTGCGAGGAACACCAGGTAAAAGAAATTCAGCGTGCATTTCCTCAGTCACAACCTGTCCTCAAAGAAATCAGAATGACCTTTGGGAAACTGTCTTCGGGATCTTCCATCCTGGCCTCACCCAACCAGGGCCCTCCAGGACACACCCCCTGACACTGCCTTCCTGCCCCCCACATCCACTGGCCCCACTCCCTGACACCCTACACCCTCCAGTGAAGCTTAGTGGAGGCCCCTGCACCCCACAAGGCTTTCGAGGTCCCTGAAACAAGCTTACTGTGAGGGTCTGGAACCATAGGGACCCCAGGAAAACCTGCCCTTAAAGTTAACCCCTCCTGAGGGTGTGGAGCTGTGCCCGAGGCCATCTGAGTTGGGGCGGGGCCCACCCATCAGGATGGAACCTGGTGAAGCCCCTGGAGTCCTTCCTAAGAGAAGGAAACTCAGAGAGAAAGCCAGGGAAGCAAGAAGCTGAAATCAATACAACCAGGAAAAGAAGGGAGAGGCCGGGAGACGCCACCATGTGCCTTGACATGTGACAAGGGTCACGGGACGGCCTTTGGGAAGAAAGAGTCGTGTAGGTCTGGACATTTCCCTGGCCTCTAAACTCTAAGCTAATAAAGTCCCGCTGTTTTAAGCTAACCCACTCATGGTATCTGGGAAGCAGTGGAGGACACGAAAACACCTCCTTCTGCTCACCCCACCACCACCAAAAAATCCAGGCGCGCCAAGGTCTCCCTTCTTTCTCCGAGCTGCAGGAACAATTAAAATGACCTTCTGGAGACAATGGGTTTAGTTTTCCCAGGATAAAAAGGGTCTGCGACGCCATTCTGACTCCCTTCCAGGATGGCGTGAAGTGGCATTAATGCTGGGCTATGCCCCAAAAGTCTGTGCACCAGAGTCTCGCGGGCTGAGGAAAGTGCTCTGCACGCTGCGAAGGGCACGTGTTAGTACTCCTAATAAAGTCACCACACCCCAAAAGGCAGCTTCTGTGGGGGTTCCCAGAGACGCCAAACGTCAGGCAGGGCCCAGAGCCCGGCCGGGGTCAGTCCCGTGAGGGGGGCTTGGCGCGGGCCCCGGCGCTGCAGAGAAGACGGCCAGCAGTCGCACCGCCTCCCAGTGCCAGGCAGGAGCTTCCGATCCCCTCCCAGCCCCCATTTTCAGGTGGAAGGGGTCCCGGGCCCCTTCAGTCTGGAGTCCTGGGAGAGGACAGAGCCCACCGGCCCACACCCGGCTCAGACTCGAGACCAACAGAAAGAGGCTTTCACCCCACGCAGAAAAACACTGCAAGGGAAAAGGGCGGGCACGGCACACGGCTGCGCTCAGACTCTGGCCACCCGGCGTGCCCAGCCCGGGCAGTGCCCCCCACGCCCGCTTCCTCCAACGAGTCAACTCCCAGACCCTCTCAGGCAGAGCCGCCCCCCAGCTCACCCCAACCCCCGGCCCATCTCCTCTGCAGGGACGTGCACTACAGGACCGGACGTCTAAAATAAGGGCACCTGGAAAAGCCCGGCCTCGGGCCTCCCTGAGGGCGTCGGCGGGACTCCCAAACCACGGGACAGGGGCACCTTCGGCGGACGGGCAAAGCCGGTCCCGAGAGGCCGCGCTCCTGCTAACCCGGAGGGGAGGGGGGCCCCGGGCACCCGAGGCGGCGCGGACGCCGAGCCCGCTCCAAGAGGGGCCCCGCGGGCCGGGCGGCCGGGCGCGTCCCGGGGCAGACTCCGGCCGGGGCGCCGGGAGCGAGCGGGGCGCGGCGTCCGCCTGGCAGGGAGCGGCCCGGGGGCGCGGGGCCGGGGACGCAGGGCCCGGCGCGCTCGCCTTACCTGCCGCCGCGGGGCCCGCCTCCTCGCCCGCCTCCGCCTCGGCCGCCGCCGCGACTGCCGCGGGAGGCAGCGGGTCCATCGCGCGGCCAGTCATGTGAGCCCGCGCGCCACGTGACTTCCTCCCGCGCCGCCCCCGCCCGCCAGGGGGCCCCCGCCCGGCCACGCGGCCGTCCGGAGGCGGGGCCGGGGGCGGGGCCACGGGCGGGGCCGGGGGCGGGGCCACGGGCGGGGCCACGGGCGGGGCGGGGCGCGCGTTCACTCTCCCCCCTACCCCCCCACCCCACCCCAGCTAGTGCTCCCGCCCTCCCTCGCGTGCACCGTCCAGCCCAGCCCCGCAGCCACGCGTTCCCTCGCTGCCTCACGCCTGGGCCCACTGCTGACCGCTCCCGCTCATCCCTCCGTCGCTCCCAGCCCCTCGTGCCCTCGCTCACCCTGCACCGCTCGCTCATTCACCGCGTGCACCCACCCACCCAACACACGCCGCGCACACCCACCCACCCGTCACACGCCGCGCGCACCCACCCACCCATCACACATGCCGCCTGCACCCACCCACCCACCCGTCACACGCCGCGCACCCACCCACCCGTCACACGCCGCACGCACCCACCCACCCATCACACATGCCGCCTGCACCCACCCACCCATCACACGCCGCGCACACCCACCCACCCATCATACACTCCAGTCCTGCGTGCGCTGAGCTAGTTTACCCGTCATTCATCTCCTCCCCCACTCGCTCGGTCACCCTCCCACCCCTCACTCTCCCACCCACGTGTTCACCTCCCCCCTCCCCGTGCGCGCACTCACCCCCTCGTTCGTCTGTCCACTCCCCCTGCACTCAGTCGCTGGTTCACCGGCCTTCATCCTCTGCCGATTTGCTCACGCTCGCGCCCCTTGGCCCGCCCCGCCTGCCCCCAGCTGCCCTTCAGCATCCTCGGCTCCCCGACTGGAGCCAGGCCTGTGCTGGTGCTGGCCGCAGGGTGCACGAGGTTCCTCTCCTGCTCCGGAGGCAGGAGCGCGGGGTCCGGAGCAGCGGAAGCGTGCTGACTAGCTGTGGGCCACCCAGACAGACGGGGTGCCGGGGTCCCTGGACAAGAAGATCCCTGAGGCTTGAAGGCGGAGTTCGGCAGGTGTGAAGACTCAGGCACCCACCACCTGGCCAACCCCTTGCTGCTGCTGGAGACATGCAGGTGGAGGGATGGCAGGAGAGGAGGGCCCCGTGCCCAGTCCAGGAGCTTGGACCTCCAGGTAGATGGCCCGGCGGGGGCCCCCCAGACGCAACGGCTCTAGTCCCCCCCGGAGTCACACGCAAATGGCAGCAGGAGCAATCCTGAACTCCCTGGGGAGGCCGCCCGCCCGGAAGTGGAGATATGGCAGCTGTCCGGGTCTGCGGGACCTGCAGGGTCCTGACCCTCCAGGCTGGGGCTGCTCTCCCAGCTGCTCCCCGCCACCCCGGGCGTCCTTTCAGCGGCTGCTGCTGTCACTGCACACTGCACGTGCAGGCGGACTCCCTGCTAGCATTTGGTGCATGTGCCCCACTGGATTCATACACTTCTGAAATGTTGAGAGGGGCACAGCACCTTGAGACCTGTGAAGCATTATACAAATGTAAAATTAGACTCTATTCAAGAATCCAAAGACATTAGACCAACACCCCTGACATATGGTCCCACCGCCTCTGGCTAGGCGGCGCTCAGCCTTGGCTGCACTTGCTCACCACCTGGGGAACCAGCCCCAGAGGTTCTGATTTAATTGCTCTGGGTCTGGCCCAGATTAGGGATTTTTTTTTAAAGCTCCCCAGGTGGTTCTAAGGTGCAGCCAAGGTTGGAAACAGCTGGATCTAATTGAAAAATTTATTTTACTTCTGCAAACATTTCCCAAGTAGGTATTAGGTGCCAGGTTTTTGTGTGGCTGACAGCAATGGAGGCAGTGCGGGGACCAGCAGGCAACCTGCCTGCACAAGCTCCTGGCAGGTGGAAGAGCAGAAGCCAGCACAGCACCCAGAGGGAAGCAAGTGCTGGGGGGTGGGGGGTCCTGGGCGGGGATGCTGCTGGCGGGGGCGGGGGGGGACAGTGTGCATGCTGTAAGAGGAAGCACTCAGGCCTGAGGAACTCTGCTGCATTCCTGCTCATGGTGATTGCTTCCAGGAAGAGAAGGCAGCCCTTACAAGCACCAGCTCTGTTTCCAGATATGGCTAGTGCAGCTCAAATTCTTAGGAATTGGGAACTGAAATCTTGTCTGCCTGTAACTGCTACCTGTGACTCAGAGCTTTCTTTAGAGCCACACTAAAGAAGCCTAATTAGCATACGATTCCTTTTCATCCAAGGAACTATAAGGAGGAAACAGAAATTCTAATTTTCAAAATATTTTGATTAATGGCAAGAATCTAACAATATTACCATTAATGTTTTAGTCCCATATGCTGCTTTTCGTTTAGAAAATAAGAACTAGACAGGCAAATGGACAGACACACAGGATGCCTGGCACCCAAGTCGGGACCTGACAATGCAGGAGGACTCTAGTCTGAGGTCAGACCCAGGCAGGTGAGCACATACAGTGAAGCAGTTATCCACTTCAATACCAGGATTTCCAGGTCCTGCTGAGGACCTTTCAAAAAGGGTTCTTAGTCACCCCCAAGAGAACCTCTTTTGTTGCTCAGATGTGGCCTCTCTCCAGCCAACACAACAAGCAAACTCATCACCCTCCCCCTGTCTACGTGAGACATGACTACCAGGGGTGTGGATCTTCCTGGCAACGTGGGACAGAAATCCTAGAATGAGCTGAGACTCAACATCAAGGGATTGAGAAAAACTCTAGAATGAGCTGAGACCCAGCATCAAGGGATTGAGAAAACCTTCTTGACCAAAAGGGGGAAGAGGGAAATGAGACAAAGTGTCAATGGCTGAGAGATTCCAAACAGAGTAGAGAGGTTATCCTGGAGGTTATTCTTATGCATTAAATAGATATCACCTTGTTAGTCAAGATGTAATGGAGAGGCTGGAGGGAACTGCCTGAAAATGTGGAGCTGTGTTCCAGTAGCCATGTTTCTTGAAGATGATTGTATAATGATATAGCTTTCACAATGTGACTGTGTGATTGTGAAAACCTTGTATCTGATGCCCCTTTTATCTACCTTATCAACAGATGAGTAAAACATATGGAATAAAAATAAATAATAGGGGGAACAAATGTTAAAATAAACTTAGATTGAAATGCTAGTGATCAATGAAAGGGAGGGGTAAGGGGTATGGTATGTATGAATTTTTTTCCATTGTCTTTATTTCTTTTTCTGAGTTGATGCAAATGTTCTAAGAAATGATCATGATGATGAATATGCAACTATGTGATGATATTGTGAATTACTGACTGTATATGTAGAACGGAATGATCATATGTTAAGAATGTTTGTTTCTTTGTGGTCATTTTTTTTAATTTAAAAAATAATAAAACATTTAAAAAAAGAGTTCTTAAAAGGTTTTGAGGAGCATATCCTAGAACTATGAATACTAATTAACATATAAGTCAGCATAAGCTATATCATGCTGCAGCGTTACTGGATTCTTCTGCCCGACGCACTCAATAACCAATTCCTGAGACACCCGGGTTTCAGAGAGAGAAAGAGTTGATTAGTAGGCACATAGTAGGAGAGCAAATGGCCTAGTGGCCCAAAATCTCCCTCCCCAAGTTTAGGGCATTCAAGGTTTTTAAGGATTTTAGCAAGGGAATATGAGGTCATTTCAAATAGCAAGTTCAAAGCAGAAAAGGAGACTGTGATCATTATCATTTCAATAGGAGAGCACAAGCAGGAGGGGGCATGCAGAGCTGTCATTTCAGTACTAAAGGTGTGAGCCTAAAGGAAGGGAGACAGGTTACCTCTCACCAGCACCATTTAGCCACAGCACTTCTGCTCTCACCTCATTGGCCAAAAGCAGTGACATGGCCCCACCTGTTCGGGTTTGGTAAAGCTGCCAGGATGCATTATACCAGAAATGCATTGGCTTTTTTTTTCTTTTTTCTCATGGGCAGGCACTGGGAATCGAACCTGGGTCTCCGGTACGGCAGGTGAGAGCTCTGCCTGCTGAGCCACTATGCCCACCCTGCATTGGCTTTCATAAAGGGGATTTATTAGGTTACAAATTTACAGTTCTAAGGCCATGAAAATGTCCAACTTAAGGCACCACCATGACGTCTGCTGTCCTTCTCTCCTGACTTCTGGGTCCAAACAGCTCTCTCAGCTCCTTCTGACCTCTAGACATCTGTGACCTGGTTTCATCTTTCGGCTTTCTGTGTTGGCTCTGAGCTCTCTCGCTCTCTCTCTGTGAGCTCTTTTAAGAACTCCAGTAAACTAATTAAGACCCACCTTGCATGGGCAGGGGGTCACATCTCCCTGGGAACTATCTAATCAAAATATCCCACCCATAGGATTGGATTAAAATGTGGTATATACATACGATGGAATATTATGCAGCTTTAAGACAGAATAAACTTATGAAGTATGTAACAACATGGATGGACCTTGAGAACATTATGCTGAGTGAGACTAGCCAAAAACTAAAGGACAAATACTGTATGGTCTCACTGATATGAACTGACACTAGTGAATAAACTTGGAATATGTCATTGGTAACAGAGACCATCAGGAGATAGAAATAGGGTAAGATATTGGGTAATTGGAGCTGAAGGGATACAGAGTGCTCAACAGGACTGAATAAAAACTCTGAAATGGATAGCACAATACTACCTAACTGTACTACAGTTATGTTAAAACACTGAATGAAGCTGCATGTGAGAATGATAGAGGGAGGAGGGCTGGGGGCATAAATGTAATCAGAAAGAAAGACGATAAAGATGAGATGGTATAATCTAGGAATGCCATCTAGAAAGTGTATAATAGTTGTGACTGAGTGTACAAATTTAAAAAATGTTTTTGCATGAGGAAGAACAAAGGAATGTCATTACTGCAGGGTGCTGAAAACAGATGGTAGTTAATATTTTAAAATCTCACCTTATGTGTAAGACTAAAGCAAAAAATGTTTATTTGGTACAAAATTTATATTTTGACTAGTGCATCTCCTAATATAACTTATGTAGATAGTTGGTTGAACAACATAAGTACATGGAACCTTGAGTAGGACATGAGATTTTGTTGGTTTGTCCAGAGTGATGCCCCAATGAATCCCAGAGTGATTTGATCAGTGAGTGGAAAAGTATTTGCAAAGCCCCCTTCAGGGAATGCTGAGAACTGGGAGAAATTCAACTTCCCCAAGTTGAATTCTTGATATTCTCACAAGCAGTGTGGACAACCAAAGCTATAGGCTGAGCCCTCAGTCTTGGGGTTTGTTCATATGAAACTTAACCCCACAAAGGATAGGTCAAGTCTACTTAAAATTTAGGCCTAAGAGTCACCCCCAAGAGAGCCTCTTTTGTTGCTCAGATGTGGCCTCTCTCTCCAGCCAACACAACAAGCAAACTCACCACCCTCCCCTGTCTACGTGGGACATGACTCCCAGTGGGACATGACTCCCAGTGGTGTGGACCTTCCTGGCAACGTGGGACAGAAATCCTAGAATGAGCTGAGACTCAACATCAAGGGATTGAGAAAAACCCTAGAATGAGCTGAGACTCAGCCTCAAGGGATTGAGAAAACCTTCTCAACCAAAAGGGGGAAGAGTGAAATGAGACAAAGTGTCAATGGCTGAGAGATTCCAAACAGAGTGGAGAGGTTATCCTGGAGGTTATTCTTACACATGAGTAGATATCACCTTGTCATCCAAGATGTAATGGAGAGGCTGGAGGGAACTGCCTGAAAATGCAGAGCTGTGTTCCAGTAGCCATGTTTCTTGAAGATGATTGTATAATGATATAGCTTTCACAATGTGACTGTGTGATTGTGAAAATCTTGTGTCTGATGCTCCTTTTATCTACCTTGTCAACAGATGAGTAGAACATATGGAATAAAAATAAATAATAGGGGGAACAAATGTTAAAATAAATTTAGTTTGAAATGCTAGTGATCAATGAAGGCGAGGGGTAAAGGGTATGGTATGTATAATCTTTTTTTTTCTGTTTTTGTTTTATTTCTTTTTCTGATGTCTTTTTATTTATTTTTCTGAACTGATGCAAATGTTCTAAGAAATTATGAATATGCAACTATGTAATGATATTGTGAATTACTGATTATATATGTAGAACGGAATGATCACATATTAATGTTTTAGTTCATTTGTTAAATTTTTTGATTAATAAATAAATTAATAGAAAAAAGATTGGATTAAAAGAACATGGCTTTTCTGGGGTACATAACAGTTTCAAACCAGCACAGCACCTGTGCTGGTTTGAAACGAAGCATGCCCCCTAAGAAAAGCCATGTTTTAATATAAATCCCATTTCATAAAGGTAGAATAATCCCCATTCAATACTGTATATTTGAAACTGTTATGAGATCATCTCCCTGTTTGACGTGATTTAGTCAAGAATGGTTGTTAAACTGGATTAGGGGATGACATGTCTCCACCCATTTGGGTGGATCTTGATTGGTTTACTGGAGTCCTGTAAAAGAGGAAACATTTTGGAGAAAGAGATTCAGAGAGAGCAACACTACGAAGCAGAGAGTCCACCAGCCAGTGGCCTTTGGAGATGAAGAAGGAAAACGCCTCCTGGGGAGCTTCATGAAACCAAAAGCCAGGAGAGAAAGCTAGCAGATGATGACACCATGTTCACCATGTGCCCTTCCAGCTGAGAGAGAAGCCCTGACTGTGTTCGCCACATCCTTCTCACTAGAGAGAGAAACCCTGAACTTCATCAGCCTTCTTGAATCAAGGTATCTTTCCCTGGATGCCTGTGACTGGACATTTCTATAGACTTGTTGTAATTGAGACATTTTCTCAGCCTTAGAACTGTAAACTAGCAATTTATTAAATTTCCCCTTTTAAGAGCCGTTCCATTTCTGGTATACTGCATTCCGGCAGCTAGCAAACCAGCACAGCACCCAATCACAAAAAGGCCAGGACGTACAATCCCACCATGTGCCTGGAAGTCAGAAAGCCAGAAAAACGCAAACAGCACTAAATAGTAACCACACTAACATTTATTGAGTGCCTACTATTACCCAACACTCTTCTAAGTTGCTTCTCACTCGCCTAATCCTTACAGTAAACCCATGATTATCTCCATTTTGCAGACAAAGAATCCAAGGCTAGACAAATGACACTCGTTAAACTCACGCAGCTAATCAGCAGAAGGGCCGGGATTGTGGCCAGGCTGCACCGGAGACCTGCTTGTAGCCCCCACAGCTTCACCCCGGTGCTGTAACACGAGGACTGTCTTCTCGACTCTTAATTGGGGGATTCTGGTCTACAGTGACCTCTTCTCTCAGGTGAGTGGGTTGAAAGCTGCCTAGGACTTTAATTGGATGGGTGCTGTAAAAGCTGAGAAGTTATAATAACTTTACAGTTCCTAAGCATTTACTGCGTGCCAGGCGCGGTGCTAAGAGCCAAACTGGCCTCATTCCATTTAATACCGTGAAGTTAATGGACCCAGGTCCTCCCAGGACACAGAGGTACCTGCCCTGGCGAGCGCCTCTCCCGTACCCACCATCCCTGAACAGTCAAGAGACTTGTTCGCAACCACCCTGGCCCCCAGGGATGTTTCAGTATCTTTAAAAGGTTGGTTTCCTTAGCAACGTCCTTCAGCTTCGGTTGGCGCATATGGAAAATGCATATGTTAAAAGTGTCCATCCAGCAGACCGCGCTTCAGAGGCTCAGGTTAAAATGGAGACCTTTTATGATGATTTGAACTTGTGCAGAAGTCAGCCCCTCCACTCCAAACATGCAGAAAGGCCAGCTAAAATTTTACCCCAAGCAGATAATCAAAAAGTATCGGCAAATTCCCTTAAGGTATGGGAGAAAAAATATGGAATTATTAAACCTTACCATCAGGGAACTCCTTGATACTGTGTTAAATTTTAAGGACACCCAAATCAATAGGCCATGCCCTGATCACGAGGCTCACTCTTGTGAAGCTCATGTAGGTAGCAGAGAAGGTTAGACTACCTATGGGCATGCCTAAGGTTACTTCTGGAGGGCCTCTGTGGTTGCTCAGATGTGGCCTCAGTCTCTCTAAGCCCAACTCTGCAAGTGAAATCACTGCCCTTCCCCCTATGTGGGACATGCCATCCAGGGGTGAAAGTCTCCCTGGTGGCATGGGAAAGGGCTCCCAGGGATGAATGCAGACCTGGCACCATGGGATTACATCCTGACCAAAAGGGGTAAAAGAAGTATAATTAGTAAAGCATCAGTGGCAGAGAGAGTTCAAATAGAGTCAAGAGGCTACTCTGGAGGTCACTCTTATGCAAGCTTCAGGTAGACCTTGCTACCTATCATAGACTGCCAAACCCCAACCAGGACCATTCCAGCCAATCCTAAAGAAACCTAGGGCAATATATAAGATTCTACAAGGGTTCAGGCACTAGAGGAACTTCCAGAAACCTACAACCTCCAGATGGGTCCCTGGACCAGATAAGTCCTGAAACCTAGAGGTCCCAGCGTCTCCAGAACATCAGATAGTTCCATCTCCCTACCCCATATTAGCAACAGCCCCTTCCAACATGAAAAATTTAGAAAGGCCATAGCCCAAACACCCCTAAAGAGAGGGATAGAAAGATCAAAGGTGACGGTGGAGTTATACAAAAAAGATAGGATTTAACAAATGAATATGATTGCTGACTCATTAAATTGATACCTCTTTTAGTGTCCAGTATCTTAGAGCAGCTAGAAGTAAAAACCTAAAATTGTGGAATTGTCACCCATGCCAAACTCTGAAATCTGTTCCACAACTAATTGTTGTGCTGTGCTTTGAAATTTACTGTTTTGTATATATGTTACTTTTCACAAAAAAGAAAAAAAAAGTCTATTGTGGTGATAAAAAATGTACATTTACTCTTTCTAACCTCCTATGTTCTGGAGCAGCTAGAAGGAAAATTCTGAAAGGATGGTATGGTAGCCCATGATAAACTCTGGGATCTGTCCTGTAACTACTTGTTGAAGAGTGCTTTGAAAACTATTGCTTTTTTCTTTCTTTGCTTTTTATAAATGTTATACTATACAATAAAGAAGTTATTAAAAAAAAATTTACCCCCAAACGTTTTTAACACACAGCTGAGGTCAAAAGCAAGAGAAGGTGCCAGATATAATGTGGCAACCTCAAGCTACAGGGATGAACAAAAGCTAAAGCCAAACCTGTCCCAGCGCACTCAGAAATAATAAAGGTCCCGTCATTTGGGCTAAGGAGAGGAGCCCTTGAGTCCTGGAAAGGGTAGGAAATGGACCTGAATCCCCAAACAAAGTCAGGACTGAGGAAGGGAGGCGCATCCAGCCTTTGGGAGCAGCAGGGAAGCGGCTGTCGGTGCTGCACTGGGGGCAGACAAAGAACACCCCACTGCTAGATATTCACCAAGACAGACAAAACACGTGTCCACAGAAAGGCTCATTCTTAACAGCCTCCAAGCAGCGGAAAACTGGAAAGATCCCCTCCCCCCAGTGTGCCTCAGGGGCCCCTGGAAGAGCTGGTGGCTGGAGAGTTCTCCAGTGCGATGCCACCCACCTCTGAAAAGCACGCTGACACAGGCGCCTGTGGGAGGGGAGCTGCCGTGACAAACACACGGAGTGTTGAGAGGCTGTGGGACTGGGGAATGGGTGCAGGGTGGAAGCATCTGGAGGACGCACCGTAGGAAAAGCCTAGGTTGTCATAAACAGACGCTGGGTAGAATTATGGTGTTAATTTCATGCCTCTCCTCCTGGAGATCAGAGGGAAAAGAGGACCTCACTGGAAACTGGTGGGAAGCGGGATCCTTGTTATATAGAGGCAGAAAGCTTAACTGAATTTTTCCTTACAGACATATGGAAAGCAAGATTTATCGAAGATGAATTTGGATATAAGCTGAGGAAATCTCTGCAATGTTTAGCTTTGGTGTCAACTTTGCCTGTGGGTGGTGCCCAGTTGTCTGGTCAGGTGAGCACTGGCTTAATGGTTACTGCAAGGACATTTCCTGGCTAGTTGATAAGCCAGAGCCTGGTTTATTAATCTTCAGTCAGTTGACGTTGACTGCAGCTGTGGCTGATTGCAACTACTGTCAACCATGGGCACATTTCCCGCAGATAAGATAATCCGATCAGTTAGGGCTGATCCACTCAGCTGAAGCTTTTACGGGAGGAGGAGACCCTTCCCCTGCTTCCTCGGCCAGTGAGCCTCCCCTGTGGGGTTCGTTCAGACCCCACATCGGAGCTGCCAGCTCCACAGCCTACCCTGCGGGTTTTGGACATGTGGGACACTTTGTACATCTCATGTGTACAGATCTTTCCTGCTTGTTTAGCTTCTCTGGGAACCCTGACTAACACAATCTCAAGCCAAGTGTCGAAGGCGCCACATGTTTTCTTGTTGCTGCTTTTGAAAAAATACAAGAGGAAAGAGGTACATGAGGGAAGATCCACTAAACTAAAAGGAACTGGGACTTGATTTTGGGGAAATTCCTGGCCTATCCAGATTTCAGAAGATGCTAAAACAGGAGATTCACTGTCAGTAAAGTGTGCTCCAGAAGGAAAGTGTGTGGCTGGACAACATTTTGCTGGTTCCTCTGAAGGAAGGAAGTTCACAGTGGCCGGTTATCTACAGACCAAGGAGGAGATGGGGGGCTAATGCAACCGCAGTTTGACTCTGACAGGTTAAAGGTGCAGACTGCACCCTAGAGCAGGGGCCGAACCTGGCCCACCATCTGATTCTGCAAACAGCTTTCTGTGGAATGCAGCCCGGCCCCTTTGTTTCTATATTGCCCGTGGCTGTGTTCGTGCTACAGGAGCCGAGTGGAGAAGCTCAGCCAAAAACTGTAAGCCCAAGATATTTACCGTCTGCTCTGTCAGAGAAGAACTCACTGACCCCTGAATAAGCAAGTAGTGGAGACAAAAAGAGTACAAAAACACCCAATTCATTTAAAAGAAGTCACAGCAGGAGGAAAAGGAGCAAAAATAGGTGGGAAAAACTAAAACAAGTAGCAGAAGATAAACCAAAGCTGTCTTAGTGGTCTAGGGTTGCCATAACAAAGCAGCACAAAGTGGGCGGCTTAGAACCGTGGAGCACTCTGGGCTCACGGCCGCAGGCCTGGGCGCCTGCAATGCCGGGGCTGGGGCCATGCTCCCTCCGCGCCTGCAGGAGGACCTGGCACCGCGCCGCCCTCCTGTCTCGAGCACGGGCTGGCCGTCAGTGCCACTTCTCGGCTTGCAGCCCTGCAGCCTGGGCCTCACATGGCACTCTGTCTGTCTGAGTCAACTGTCCCGCTCTCACTAGGACACGGCTTACCTGGGATTGGACCCGTCCTAATCTGGTTTGGGCTCATCACGACCAATCCCGTCTGCAAAGAGTCTGCTTCCCAGTGGGGTCTCACGCACAGGCCTCCGGGTAAGGACGCAAACGTGTCTTTTGGGGTGCACGGCCATATCTGTAATGACAGTAAATATAAACAATCACTAACCATGTCTGTAATGATAGTAAATGTAAACAGTTGAATATTCCAATGAAAAGGCAGAATCATCTATATGCTATATACATCCTTGAAATATAAGGACAAAGTTAGAGTAAAAGTACGAAAAACACATGCTTTGAAGACACGTGTGAAATGCAGGCTGGAGAGGCTGCATCGATATCAGACCAAGCAGCCTTCAGGGTAAGGAGGGTTACCAGAAATAAAGGAGAATATTTCATAACGGTAGCCTGGTCTTTCTTCAAGAAGATATAATATCCTGAAACAAGAGACTTTAAAGTGGAAACCAACAGCACAAATGCATTATCAAAATCCTCAGATATTTGGAAATTAAGCTACAGAATTCTAAAAAAAAGGAACCACATGGGAAATGTAAACTACTTTTGAATTGAATAGGAGTGAAAAGACAATATATCAAATTTGTGTGACCCAGTTCAAGAGGCGCTGAGAGGGGAATGTTTGCCTCTTAATGCTCATATTAGAAAATAAGCAAGTTTTAAAACCAAAGACATAAGCCTCTACCACAAGAAGCTACCACAAGAAGAGCAAATTTAATTGTGAAATACATCAAAGGAAGGGAAAGGAAAAGGCAAGAACAGAATTAAATAGAAAACAGATAAGAGGGAAAATTAACAAAATCTGTAGCTGGTTCTTAGGAAAGATTAATGAAATTGATTAACACCTGCACATACTGATGTAAAGAAAAAGAGGGAGAAGAAACATATCGCAATTACCAGGAATTGAAAAGGGACTATCACTGTATGATATCTCATACAGACATTGAAATAATAATTAAAATATTGTGAAGGAAAATAAGTCAATAAAAATATTATAAACAACTTTATGCCAATAAATTCAATAACTAAAATGAAATAAATTCCTCAAAAAAGACAAATCACCGCAACTGACACAAGAGAAAAACAGAAACTCTGAATGGCCTCTCTATTTAGTCATTTAAAATGTCCTCACAAAGAGAACTTCAGGCCCAGACGGCTTCACTGGTAAAGTCTCTCAAACTTTTAAATCATGGCAGCCTTATGCAAGTGGGGCTAATTCCAGGGACGTAATTTATGTGAAAATGAATATAACTCACCATATTAACAGAATAAAGCACCACATGATCATCTCAATAAATGCAGAAAGAATTTTGACAAAATTCAACACCCATTCATGAGTACAATTCTCAGCAAACTAGGACTATAAGGAAACATCTTCAGCCTGGTAAAAAGCTCATCTAAGTCTAAAGCTAACGCCATCTTGAATGGGGAAAGACTACGCATTCTCCCCGTAGGGTCAGCAGTAAGGGAAGGTGTTGGCCCTTACTCACCACTGAGCACCGGCCCAGCCTGCAGAACAAGGCAAGGGGAAAATGGCATTCAGATTGGAAGTAGATAGAAAATCCTAAGGCATCTATCCAAAAAACCCCTCTACTAGAACTGAAATTAATAAGTGAATTCACCAAGCTCACAGGATACAAGTCCAACAAACAAAAATCGCCTCTATTTCTAGATAGCAGCAACAGACAAATGGGAAATGAAATTAAAACTATTTACACCAACTCTTCCTGAAAAGATCTGATACCAAAATAAGAGAAAGTCCTTAGAAGACTATTTCCTTGTTACTGAATTCAAAGACATTACAAGGAAATAAAACGACAGATGACAATTCCTCATGAACAGAAACGCACAAACCCTTCACAAAGTAGAAGTAATACATAGAGTCTAGTAATATACAGAACAGACAAAACACTGTGACCAAGTGGAAGGTGAGCTTGAATTAACATTTCAAAATCAATCAAAGTAATTCACTCAATTAACAGAAAAAAAAGAGAAAATCATATGATCACCTCAGTGATGCAGAAAAAGCACTTGACAAACGTCAGCACCGTCTTGCAGTAAAAATTCTCAGCAAACTCGCAATGGCAAGGGGCTTCCTCAGCATCACAAAGGGCATCTTGCAAAAAATGTAGAGCCAGCCGTCTGGGCCAGGCTGATAAAATCCTGAATGCTGAGAGACAAGGCAAGCATGCTCGCTCATCCTTCATATTCAGCTTTGCATGGAGGACTAGCCGGTGCACAGAAAAGCAAGAAAATGGCAAAAAGGCATACAAATAGGAAAGAAAATCTACTCCTAAACAATATGATAATATACATAGAAAATGCTAAAGAACAGCTAGAAAGGCTACTAGCAATAATAACTAAATTTAGCAGGGTTGCAAGGTACAACATTAAATATGAAAATTTCTATATACTAGCAATGAACAACTGGAAATAAAACTTAAAAAAATAGCATGCACAGTAGCATAAAAAACAAAAAATATTTAGAGATAAAGTCAACAAGATGGGGGCAAAACTTCTATTATGAAAATTACAAAACAGTACTGAAAGAAATTTTAAAAGACCTAAGTATTCATATTGTTAGGGTGTCAGCACCCCCAGATTGATCTAGAGAATCAATGCAACTCCAATCATAATCACAGCGTGCTCTCTTCACAGAAATTCATGAACTGATTATAAAACATATATGGGAAAACAAAGTACCTAGGATAAACAAACCAACTTGAAAAAGAACAACCAAATGGAGGATTCTTACTACCTGATTTCAAGACTTCCTGTGAAGCTGCTGTGATCAAGACAGAGTGATACAGCCTTAAGGAAATACAAATAGATCAATAGAGAGAATAGAGAGGCCAGAAATTTACCCACTAGTAGGTGGCCAATTGATTTTCTATAAAGGTGCCAACATAATTAAATGGGGGAAAGGACAGTTTTTTCAACAGTTGGCAGTGGAACAACTGAATGTCCAGTTGAAAAAGAAATGAACCACAATTCTGCCTCACACCATACTCAAGAAGTAACTCAAAACAGATCATAGAAGTAAGCATAAAAGCCAAAATCATAAAGCATCTAGAAGAAAATATAGGAGAAGATGTTTGCAGCTTTGGGATAGGCAGAGATTTCTTAGAGGGAGCACAAAAAACAAGTTATATAAAAGCAAAAACTGATAAATTGGACTTCATAGAAATTTTAACACTGTTGCATTTTCAAAGACCCCCAATAACAAAATTAAAACACAAAGCCGCAGGGCGGTACCACGGTGGCTCAGTGGAAGAATTCTCACCTGCCATGTCAGAGACCTGGGTTCAATTCCCAGTGCCTGCCCATGTAAAAACAAAAAACCACAAGCTACAGACTATGAGAAAATATGTGATATACACATACCTGACTAAAGAGCTATATCTGAAATATATAAATAATTCTTAATTCAACAGTAAGAAGACAAAAAACCTGACCAAAACAATGATCAAAAAGACTTGAACAGCAACTTCACAGAGGAAGATACACAAATCAACAAAAAGCACATGAAAAATGTCATCAATACCATTAGTCATTAGGGAAATGTAATTTAAAATTGTAGTAAAATACAACTTATTCTGGTTTGCTAAAGCTGATGAAATGCAATATTCCAAAAATGGACTGCCTTTTAACAATGGGGATTTGTCAGCCTACCAGTTTACAATTCTAAGGCCGTGAAAATGTCCTGATTAAGGCATCCAGAGGGCGATGCCTTCTCTGAAGACCAGGTTCCGGTGAGCTTGGGTTCCTCTGTCAGATACAAGGTGCGTGGCACGTCTACTGGTGCATCCCTCCCGGATTTTGCTGCTTCAGCTTCTGGCTTCAGGAGCTTTCTGTTGGCTTCTCTGGGGCTCTTTCTGTGAGCGTCTCTTAGTTTCATCTCTTTCTGTCTTTCATCCTCCTTTAAAGAACTCCATTAAGAGAGTTAAGACCCACCTCGAAAGGTCCCACCTACCTCAGGTCTGCACCCTCAGGAATGGATTAAAAGAACATGATTCTTTGGGGTACCTACAGCCTCCAAACTACTACACCATGACATACTGACCAGAACTGTTAAAAATTACCACCAACAACAAAACCAAATGCTGGCAAGGATGTGGAAGAATTGAACGCTCACACATTGCTGCTGAGAACGTAGAATGGTGCAATCGCTTTAGGAACATGTTTGGCACTGCCTAATAAAGGCATACTCCTGTATCCGATACCCACGTACCCACGGGAAATGAACACAATGTGTGCAAAAGACTTGACGAGTGGATACCAACTTCACTCACAATAGCCGGGGATGTGGAACAACCCGGATGGCCATCAAAAGCAAAATGCGTAAACAAATTGTCATATACTCATTCAAGAAAATCTACTCAGCAATGGAAAGGAGCAAATTATTGATAAATGCAATAACAAGGATGCATCTCAAGAACATTATGCTGAGCAAAAGAAACCAGACGTAAAATAAATGCATGCTTCTATTTATATAAGACTCTAGAATAGGCAAAACTATATGACGCTCCAGGAAAAGGAAAGCTAATTTGTAGTGAAAGAAACAGAATGGTATTTGCCCACGGCGGAAAAGGGTAAGAGGGGATTTTGTGGGGTGATGGAAATGTCTATTTTTGAAAAGGATATCAGTTCCACTGGTGTATGCATGCCTCGTTCTCGACCACATAAAATTTGTTCATTTCCCTTACGTTAATCATACTTCAACTGAAAAATCAATAATAAAATATTAGCCAAACATATCCTGTGTATCTGGGAACTTAAAGCAATTAATAATGAAATTACAGATTATTTGAAAATGACAACAAAAGTGCTCTTTATCAGAACTCAAGGGAAGCAGACAAAGCAATACTTAAGGGGAAATGTATACTGTTAAAGGCATATATTAGAAAAGAAGAAAGATTGAAGAGTAATTAGCCAAAGGGGTCACCTCCATCTGTTAGAAAAAGGACAACAAAGTAAACCTCTTTATGACTAAAATAAGTAAATTAATAAACAATCAAATAAAAAATCTCTCTTAGCCAAATGGGAACATAGGGGAATTAATAAAGGATATTTTATTTAAAAAAAAGAAAGAAAGAAACAATAGAGTTAACATTATATTTAATTTTTGAACTTTAAAAATATCCCCTTTAACATCAGGAAGAAGAAGATTCATTTTATGACTAATTATTACTAAACTCTGTATCGAAGATCTGGCTAATGCAAGAAGACAAGTACAAAAAATAGATGTTTAGAGACTAAAGAGGAAGAAATACAATTACCGCTAAACTCGGATGATATGCTTGACTTCATAAAATATATAGACTGTTAGAACTAATAAGAGTTTAGCAGGACTTCTGATTTCAAAAGCAACATGCAAAAATCAATACGTTCATATAATATTAGCAGCAGTAATGAGTTATTAAGACTCTCATTCACAATAACAATGAACTATCAAAATACCTAGGAATGAATCAAAAATAAAATCTTTATCTTTTATGGAGAAAATTATAAAGCATCATTGAATGACAAAAGAAGAGCTAAAAAAAAAAAATGTAGACCTGGGGCTCATTCGTAGATAGCAAGATTCAGTACATTAAAAATGTCAATTGTTAAGCAAAGCTGCTACTTAGATTATCATTATTTTTCAATAACAATTGAGCTCTGTATCTTGTTCTATCTCCTAATGCACTTAAATTTGTTTTTGACTAGACATAGAGAAAGAAAAGAAAGGGATATCCTTTTTCTGTTATGTCTGGACAACAAATATATCTAACCAATCCATATCCTCTGAATATAGTCTATTTTTACTATACCTAATCATATGTATATTTTTTCAGCATTTTCTAATGGGAGCTTGCTGAAGAACAGGAATAATACTTGCCAAAACTACAAACAATATCTAATTATCTGATATTCAGATAAGATTTTTTTTAATTACTGAGGGCGCTCATAAACTGAGCACTAAGCGAGTTGCTGGAAATACACAATCGCTAAAAATCTTCCCATAAGGATCTTAAAATCTAGATTAGTAAATAGACAATAACAATATTGTACAGAAAATGATGCTAAAGCATCATTTATGGAAATATAGAGAAAGGGCACATTCAAGAAAAATGTATTAAAGGTGAAAATGTCTAAACTGAATCTCAACAGAGTCCTCATTTGCATGATCAAATTATAATGAAATATTGTATTTCATCTTTTACATTGATTTTGGAATTATTTTACTATATATATTTGCATGCACAATCTTCTGCAAACGCTAGAAAACTTTCTAATCCCAGAAACCAAATACAGCAGTTTAATCCTTAAATATGTCTTGATAAATGATACAGTATAATCGATAGCACCATTTGTAGAATATAAATATCATTTTTAAAATATTTTAATATATGAAATATCTGCAGAGACCATAGTCACCTAGAGTTCATGGATCAGTCAGCATTAAATATTGCTGAAATAATAATAGGAAAAACACGTCAAATAAAATTTCTTGTCCAAGTGCTTCATTTCAGAAGACAGAGAAAACTGCTTAAGTTGCAAAAATTCCTATGGAAAATTTTTAATTCTAAAAAAGTTGCAAATAAGGTTTTTTTTAAATAAATGAGCACATTATACTCAAAGTTTCTAGTTTATCATTGATTGAAATACTGGTTCAGCACATCTATCCAACTGTATCACTGAAGGAGAGGAAACTGATTTGTAGGAAGTCATTTTTGGTCCTCGCAATAAGTACCTGCAATTTCTTCCTTATTCTATTTTTCAAATTTCTATTTTTACCCCATATTAACTATCTGGAACACAACTAAAAAAAAAAAAGTGAATTGTCCCAAAATTGATGTATAAAATTAATGCAATTTCAATGAAAATCTCGACAAGATTTTTATTGTGGAACTTGACAAACACATTTAAGAGTAAAGAAGCAAGAGTAGAGTGTTTTGGAAACTATTGCTCTTTTATTTCTTTGCTTTGTATATATGTTATAGTATACAATAAAAAAAGTTTAAAAAAAAAAAAAAAGAAGCAAGAGTAGCCACAGCAATTGTGAGGAAGAAGGATGAGAAGCTTCTGAACCAGTTATCAGTTTTCGCTGAGCTCTGCTATCTGAAACAGGCAGCAATAGATGAGAGCAGACAGATAAGTAGGAGCAAATAGAGTTTTGTTTGCTTGTTTTAAAACAACTAAATAGAGTCCAGAACGGACTCGTGTATTTTAGGGAACTTTATATGTATAGCAGAAGGGGTATTTCAATTTCATCAGGAAACACCATTCAATAAATGATACTCATACTGCTGGCTTTCCTAATGGAAAACAAAACTTACACCCATGTTGCACATCGAATGCAAAAAAGAAAAGTCCAGTTAGATTAAATCTCTAAATAAGAGCTAAAGTATAAAACTTTTGGTGGAAAAATATCTTATGACAACCGACTAGGAAAGGATTTCTCTTTTTCTCCTTTCTTGCCTTCTTTTGGACTGATCATTTTTTATTCTCTGCCCTCTCTGATTCTTTTCTTTTAGTGGTCACTCTAGAAACAATTTCTTTCTTGACAGGTTACCCTAGGAATTACTATAAAGTCTAAAATTAATCAATACATCTGCCCTTCTTCTAGAACAGGGTTCAGCAAATTTTTTTCTGTAAAGGGCCAAAAGGTAAATATTTTCGGTTTTGCAAAAAGGTCTCTGTCACAACTTCCCCGTTCTGCCACTGTAATGCAAAAGCAGCCATGAACACACACGTGAGGGGGCATGCTAATGTTTAATACAACTTTATTGACAACGACAAATAGGTAGCCAGATTTGGCCCATGGTCTGTGTGCCAACTGCAGCCCTAGACCATTAAAAAAGCTCTAGCTTCTCTCCTCTCTACTTATATGATATTTTGCCACGTATTTTAACTCTATCTTTAAAAAGTCCCATAAGATATTATTATTAGTGTATGAAGTCAGTGGTCTATAGATTTATCCACATAATTACTACCTTCTGTGTTCAAAATTCCTTTTTACATTTCAGGCCTTCTCTCTTGGATTGCTTTGCTGCTATCTGAAATACATACATCTTTTAGACTTTCCTGCAGCAAGGTTTTGCTGGGGGCAAACCCCCTCTCACCATCTTCTTTTTATTATATGAAAATATTTTTACTTCATCCTCACTGTTGAAAGATCCTATTGTTGGGTTGGCACATCCTTTAGCTGGGTTGTTCTGAGTTAGCATTTTTTCTCCCAGCTTAGTAAACCCTTCGTTCCTCTGTCTCCTGGTTTCCATCATTGAAGGGGAGAAGTTAGTGCCAGCTGTCGTTGAACTTGTTGCTTCCTTAAGTAACTGCCTCTGTTCTTTGGCCTGCTTTTAAGATGTTCTCCTTGACTTGAGCACTCTTCAGTTTCACCCGGATGTGTCCAGGTCTGAATTTATTTTCATTCACCCTACTTAGGATTTATCAAGCTTTTTGAGTCTTTGGGTTGTTGTCTTTTATCAGTTCTACAAAATCCTCAGCCAATATCTCTTCAGATATTGCCTCTGCTTTAATCTTTCTCTCTTCTTTCCCTGGAACTCCTATTAGACATTTCTTAGCTATTATTCATTCATAACCCATATTATTTTTTTCTATTTTTTGAATATATCACAGTTTAATTTATCCAATTTCTTGTCAATGGACGGATGGGTATTTTCTAGATTTCTATTACAAACAACGCTACTGTGAACATTAGTGATCATGTATCCTGGTGCAAATGTACGGGTTTTGGCAGAAATTTTCAAATTGGTGGGAGGTTAAGAGGTAAAGAGTTTTGTAAAACTGATTTGCCCAAAAAGTGCTTATGATGGAAAAGCTGATTCCTTTCACAATCATCCTTTTCTCACTTTCCGGAAGCAAAGCACACCTTTCACGCCTCCAAAACCTGGCTGAGGGGAGGCACGTATCCTAGGAAATACTAGCTGTGGCTCATATGCAGGGACAATAATGAGAAATTTGGGTATAATGACTGAGAAAGTGAAAGACTCTAATGTTTAGATGGCAAAAAATTTTGCGAGTCAGGAGATTTCCAGTTCTTTGCTTTCAACCCAAAGGAAAACCTAATTGAGTTCTTAGCTGGTAGGTCATCAAAAACAATTTTTGGTAATAGATTGAAAACGCATATTCTGGCTTATAACTCGGCAGGTGTTGGACATTGCTCTAACAAAGCACCTCCCATTCCTATCTACGTATTTATGTTAACGAGATTTCTAAGTGCTTACATTTATAAAAATGAGACATTAGAATGGATTTGATGCTGTACCGTCTCACTCTAGTAACAGATAATATTCACCCATTGAAACAAGAGCAGCCCTATTCATCTCATTAAACTATGCATTTACAATGCAATTTTACTTTTTACATTTAATATTTGTTCTTAACATCTTTTAAACACATTTTTTTCCCTAATAATCCATTGGTGCCACATTCTAGAAAATTTCTTCTGAACTATTTTCCAGTTTGCCAATCCTGTGTTCAGTTATCTCTAATCCACTTTTTAAAGAAATTTTCAATTTAAGTAGTCTGCATTTCTAGTTACTTCTATTTAGTTCTTCTTTTCAAATCTCTAAGATAATTTTTATAGTTTCCTATTCCAGGCAGATATTTGCAATCCTATCTTTTATTTCTTGAAGTCTTTAGCAGTTTTATAATTTATGTGTAATAATTCCAATAGCTGAAATATTTATGGCTATTTTATTTATTGAAGTATTTTATTTATTACTGGTAAATAATAAAATATATTTTTATATATTATTTATTTTATTATTATTAAACTATTTGCTTTTTGCTAATTCTTGCTCACAGTACCTTCTTCCATGTGTGCTGTATATATATATTTTTTTTGCTGTGAACCACTCATTTTCCTTAGGAAATTATTTGTGGAAGTCCTTGAGGACTAGGTTGAAGGTTTGTTCTAGTAGGTGCCTGTCTGAGACCACTTTATATTTGAACCCTAAGGTCTTCTGGATTCCCAGTTTGGGCTGCACACCCATGTGGAGGCAGGTTTATGTTTGCAACCTGAGAGATAAGGCCCCCTATTTTCCTACCCCCGTCTGTTTGACATCAAGTCAGCTTTCCTTGTAATCCCCGGGTATGATGGGGAAGGGCAAAGCTAACTGCTATGGAACCTTTAGGGTCTCTGCTTTAAGGCAGAGGGTGTTCTGCCGCCTCCCCATTGCACAGGCCTCATCTTTCACATCTTCTCCACGGCCTGAGAGACCATTCGCTGAAGCTCGGGTTGACCCCGGCCAGCGAGGGTCCTCAGTGCTCGTCTTTCCCTTAGACTCCAAACTGTAACTCTTTAAATCAGAAATCTCCTCACATCAGGGAAATGCAAATTCAAACAACAGTGAGATGCCCTTACGTGTCCATGAGAAGGGGAGAGCCGGGGCACCCGCCTCACTGGACAGGGCGGACTCGGCCCAGGCGCTTTGGGGAACGTTGGCTAATGTCTAAAACGCCAGAAGATGCTGCCCCCGGGTGACACCGAGACTCCCTTTAGAGTCACATACTCTGAAGACAGCTGACGGCAGTACTGTTTATGCCAGAAAATTCTAAAGCCACTTACATTAGACCAACGTTGGGTGATCAGTTGTGGCACATTCGTACATCGCATCGCTGGAACAGCATGTGCCAAGCTGGATAGATCCTGAAACCTTCGTCTGGAGAGATAAAAGGAAATTGCAGAAGGAAATGGATAGTTTACTATTTATGCATGTTGAAAGGCACAGCAGCACACACGGGTGAGCATAGGCAAAGTAAGGGACTCTGCCTCAGACCTGGGGGTGTGTCACTGTCAGTATCTCGGTTGCGATACTGTACTGGAGCTTTGCATTGTTGGGGGAAACCGGGCCAACTATGTTATTGCTTCCAAATAAATGTGACTCTACAATTATATCAATACAACTGAAATAAAAAATCAGACCAAAACCGTGTGTATGTTATTTACAGATGCAGGGGCAGGAGGGAGAAAAATGGAATTTAGGAGAAATAGAGAAAAAAAAAAACTGAAGCAGATCTGGCCAACTGTTGGCATTCTAAAATCTAGATATAGAGGCATGGAGGGTGTGTGCCTGTGTACTCTCCTCGTGTGAAATGCTCCTAAGAGAGTGAGTGAGTGGAGTTGGTAAGGGGTCAGCAGGGCCTGGCCGGGAGGAGGGCCCTATTAGCCAACGAGGACCGAGGGGCTAGAGTTTGGCGCGGCCCCCTAGAAGTGTCCTTTCTTCTGGCCTGCCGGATGCCTGGCCCACTGGAGGGAGGCCGCAGCCTCTGCCCTTCTGTCCATCCAGTCCCACTGTCTCGGCCATGGCCCCAGGCTGAGTCCCGGGTGTCCCGGACAGAGGCCACGGGTTGGGGGGCTGGCCTCCGGGACCAGCTGCTTGGTCCGAGTGCCCCCACCTCACAGGCTGCCCCACAGGGACACGTGGGGCCCTGACCGGCAGGGTCATGCAGGGATGGTGGACTTGATGACTCATGTTACAGCTGCGGAAAGTGAGGCCCATGGACATGGAGGGGTGCGGCGGGGCTTGAGCTGCTTTCTGACCACACCCCAGGCCCAAGGCATCTGAAGACCAGGGCAGGGAAAGCCACAAGGAAGGCAGCTATCACGAGGGAGGATGGGGGATGCTTGGGTGCCGGAGCCTGAGCTGACCCTTGGAGCCCAGCTGTCCTCTGCACTCCCGCGAGCCCCATTCCTACATGCTGTCCTGCAGGAATGACTGGACACTCCTCTGGGCGTCCACTATGCTGGGGATGCAAAAAGAAGGGAGGTATTAATCGTGGGGTGATATGTGGGAGTCCTGTAGTCAAGGCACGATTGCTCTGAAAACACAACTTGCTAATTAAAAATCACGGTAAAAAGAGCTTCCACTCAAGGAAGGGACAAAACCAGGCGTAGGGCCTGAGCTGCCCAGCGCGGCCCGGGAGCGCCACCTGCCGGCCAGCGCCTCCTCCCGTGGCCTCCAGTTTTGCCCCCAATTCCAACATCAATGCCAGTCTACTGGAAAAGGGGTCCCCCTGGAATCACCTCCTCCGGCCTGCACGCGCTGCCCCCGAAACGGCAAGGTCCTGGGAAGTTCAGTATCTGCGCTCAGAGCTCCCCACAAGTTAGGGAGAGACGCACTACCGGAAATGATGGCTTTTGATTTTTTTTTTTAATGAACATTTTTGAAATAATTTCAGATTTACAAAACAGCTGCAGATGTGGCCCAGGGAGTTTCAGTGTGTCCTTCACACAGCGCCCCGGCACTCGCCTCTCACAGCCCCAGACAGGCTGTGCCACCCGGACATGGTCAGGCGCTGAAGCCGGCTGTGCGTGCAGCCCATGCCTTCCCAGTGACAGCCGCTGCGGCTCCAGGATGCACCACGGCACACATCGTATTTACTCAGTGATGCTCTTAAAACGTTCACTTTGATGAAGCATACCATCAGGGAGCACGAGTGCTTCCAGGCAGAAGGCTCGCCTGCCATGCGGGAGACCTGGGCTTGGTTTCAGCCCATTCACCACCACCCACGAAAAATACAACAACCAAAAAATATATATATATACACATATCAGAAAACATGCTACTTAATGGTCTTTACGTGTACAATTCAGTGGCATTGATGACCTTCACAGTATTGTGCAATCATCACATCTTCCGTATCCAGCTTTTTCATCCCCAAACAGAACCTCTGTTCGCAGGAAGCCATAATCCCTCCCCCCTGCCCTGTGACCTCCGGTCTACTGGTTGGCTCTAAGAATTTGCTTATTCTAGGTTCTTCGTGTAAGTGGGACCAGACACTATTTGTTCTTTTGTGTCTGGCTTCTTCCGCTCACTTACTGCTCTCAGGGTTCATCTGTGTTGTGGTCGGGCCAGAGCTTCACTCCTTTTTATGGCTGAGTACTGTACTTGGTTCAGGTACTTGTCTGCTGATGGACACTCAGGCTGTTTCCACCTTTTGTCTATTGTGAAAAATGTTGCCAGGAACACTGGTGCACTGGTATCAGCTCTGGTCCCTGCTTTCAGTTCTTTAGGGTATATGCAAAGGGGTGGAATTGCCAGATTATATGGTAATTCTTAACTTTTTTTTCCCTCACCAACACTTGCTATTTTCTGCTATCAAAGGGGGGAAAAAGGCCATTCTAGGGTGTGAGGTGGTGTCTCCTTGTGGTTTTGATGTGCACTTCCCCAATGGCTAACGGTGCTGAGCCTCTTTTCATGTGCTTATTAGCCATTTGCATATCTTCTCTGGAGAAATGTCTATTCAACTCCTTTGCTAATTTTTTTTCAAGTTCTTGGAACGGTTTTTATTACACTGAGAAATCACAGAAAAGTACAAAGCCCATGAAAGTTGAAGCATTTCAGAAAATAAGACAAAATGTTTGCATACATTTTAATGGCAATGTTTTCGTTCTGATGCTAAATATACTCTCGATTTTGCATTGAAGTACACTGCTCAGAAATCAAATACATTCCGAAGTACTGGAAAAAGATTGTATATTTCCAATCTTTGAATGTGAATTCTTATAAATGACTGAATTATATTATCTTTCTGGTGATTAAGCTCAAGTTTGTCTTGCGAGAAAAATTACATTATTGATTCATTATGTCTTTAAAGAGCAGAAATACGAAATAAACATATCACACACACACACCCTTTAGTTTAACTGGTACATAAGGTCAAAGTTGAATTAATATAATAACTGTGGGTATTTTTCAATCATGTTATCTGCTTTCAGTAGACCAATGAAAACTCATAGATGAGAAAAGAGCTTTGCTAATATCAGCATGAGTCTCCATCTTATCAATGTTTTATATCCAGATTTCACAGAAAAATAGGTGATGTTGAAACCCATTCTGTTTCTGTCCTTAGAATCAAATAAATGTATTGTTACATGCTAACATCTTATCAAGAATCATCATGGATTATTTTTGGTTTTTTTATTTTTTTAAACTTTTTTAATTGTAAAATACAACATATATACAAAAAAGTGATTCATTTCAAAATACATTTTAACAAGTAGTTATAGAACAGATTTCAAAGTATGGTATGGGTTATGCTTCCATAATTTCAAGTGTTTCCTTCTAGCTGCTCTAAGACACTTGAAACTAAAAAGAAATGTCAATATAATGATTCATAGTCACACTCATTTGCTAAATTATAACTTCTCTTTTATAATTCCTCCTGCCCTTTGCGCCTTCTCCCAATCTTTAGGGCTATTTGGACAATGACCGTTTCAACTTCTTCATCTTGAAAAGGGGTGCTGACATTATGGGGTAGGGGAATATACGTGGTGGATGCCCCTGGAGAGACTGCTAACTCTGGATTTCAAGGCTTAGCTGGCCTAGGAACCGTCTGGAGGTTTTAGATTTCTGAAAAATAAACTTAGTGAGTGAAACTTTTCTAGAGTCTCAGATAGAGCCCTAGGTGTTCTTTAGGGTTTGCAGGAATAATGTTTGTTGGGGCTTGGCAAACCATGGAATTAGCAATATCTGGCTGAAGCTTGCCTAAAAGTAACCTCCAGAATAGCTTCTTGACTCTATTTGAAATCTCTTAGCCACTAATACCTTATTTTGTTACATATCTTTCCCCCCTTTTGGCCAGGTAGGCATTGTCAATTCCATGGTTCTAGGTCCAGACTCATCCCTGGGAGTCATGTCCCACGGTGCCACGGAGACTTTCCCCCCTGGACATCATGTCCCACATATGTGGGAGGGCAATGATTTCACTTGCAGAGTTCGGCTTAGAGAGGGAGAGAGGCCACATCTGAGCAACTAAAAAAGTCCTCTGGAAGTGACTCAGCATAATTATAGGCTTAGCGTCCCCATTACAGAAAAAAGTTTCATAAGAGCAAGTCTCAAGATCAAGGGTTTGGCCTATTAATCTGGGAGTCCATAATGCTTGAGAGAGTATCAGGAATTTCCCAGGTGGGGAAGTTTAATAGTTTCATATTTTCCTCCAGTCCCTCAAGAGACTTTGCCAATACTTTTTAATTATCTACCCAACATACTCTGGAATGTATCTGGGTGTTACATTAAGCTGTACAGAATTGCAAGACTTCATTCCCAATTCTAGGCTCCATGTGTTTAGGTTGTTTAACTGAACTGGCCAGACAGGTTAAGCTAAATTGTGTGCTACAGAAAATTTAGGTTTTGAACAAAATAAACCTCTCTTCCTTTGGTCTCAAACAGTAGGTGAAGTTCTAAAATACAGAGAATATCATCCTTTATCCTATATTCTGATTAACCTTAGTTCTGACCTGATTGAGTTTGTTCTCATTTCTAGTTGAAGCCTGATCTCTTTTTCAGCTTCTTTAGCAGTAGTTGTATGTAGCAATGCTGACTTTCAGAGCTGCAGAACTCCAACTCGGAGTCTTAGGGGTCACCCAGTACCCAAAGTTCCAGGAAAATACTCGGTTATACTCACATAGGACAACATCTCAGCATTTAGAAGTAACACTTAAAGCTGAGGAATAAATGTGACTGCTGGAAGAGCTTACAATCTAGTGTCCAATTTTCTTATAAGCATTTTCTAAAAGAGACCATATGACATTTGTCCTTTTGTTTCTGGGTTATTTTGCTCAACATAATGTCCCCATGGCTCCTTCACCTCGTTGCCTGCCTCCTGACTTCGTTCCTTTCTGCAGCCGCATGCTGTCTTTTTGGTTTTGCGCTGGAGGAGTTCTGATATTAAACCCTTATCAGCTGTGTGATTTGTAAGTAATTTCTCCCATGCTGTAGGTTCTTTTCACTTTTTTGATAATGTCCTTTGATGTACAAAAGTTTTAATCTTTATGACTAATCTATTTTACCTTTTGTTGCTCATGCTTTTGGTGTCACATCTAAGAATTCATTGTCCAACACAAGGTCATGAAGTTTTCCCCAGATATTTTATTCTAAGAGTTGTATGATTTTAGTGCTTACATTTAGGTCCTTGATCCATTTCAAGTTGCTGTCTGTATACGTGAGAGGTAGACGTGCCATGTCACTCTTCTGTATGTGGAATTCTTCAACCATTTGTTCAAGAAACTATTCTTCCCCCATTGAGTAGACTCAGCATCTTTGTTGAAAATCAACTGACCATAGCTGTATGGGTTTATTTCTAGGCTTGCCATTCGATTCCATGGGTCTGTATGTCTACCTTTATATAGTACCACAATGTTTTGGTCACGGTAGCGCTGTAGTAGTAAATTTTGAAATTGGGAAGTATGAGTGCTTCAGCTTTGTTCTTTTTTTTCAAAATTGCTTTAGCTATTCAGGGCCCCTTCCAATGCCATATGGATTTGAGGAACGGATTTTTTCCATTTCTGCAAAAAAAGGCTGGTGGAATTTTGATAGAGATAAAAAATACATTGAATTTGTAAAACACTTTAGGCAGTATTGACATCTCAAGAATATGAAGTCTTGCAATCCATAAACACAGGATGTCTTGCCATTCATTAAGGTCTTCTTTAATTTATTTCAGTAGTGTATTGTAGCTTTCAGTGTACAAGTCTCTCACCTCCTTGGTTAAATTTATTCCTGGATAAATATTTTTTAGATACTATTGTAAATTAAATTGTTTCCTTAATTTCTGTGCTGTTTTCTTCATTGGTGGTGTACAGAAACACAGCTGATTTTTGTGTGTTGATCCTGCATTCTGCCACTTTTTTGGTTCTTGTATGATGATCCTTTTTTACACTACCTTCCTTTGGAGTTCTTGCTGCTGTTGACATCATCTGGGATTACCGTGAGGGCACAGGCCACCAACGTGCAGCCCCCAGACTGGGCCATCCCCAGAATCTCTTTAATGCTGCTGAGAGTTCCCTGAGTAAAAGTCAGTGCCACTCCTCTGTCGGGTAATACCAACAATCTCATCAAAAGCGTTACTTCCGCTGTGCCTAATGTTTTTCTGCTTCCTTCTGCCTCTGGGTGGTTCCTGAGGGGCTTTAAGGATCAGGGCAGAGGTAGAAGGTGCCCCTTCCATCTGGCCTGCTGGGGCCGAATGGTTTCACCCCAACCATTAGACCCTTTCAGTTGCCTGTGAGCCTTGGCAACGTCACCACCATCCTTTCATGGAGACAGACCTACAGTCTGGACCCCGGGTGCCACGCCAGACATGGTACCATCTTCTTTACTGGGGCACCTCAAGTATACGAGGCTGATCTCATCGGGGAGCAGGGCAGAGCTGGCCGGTGTCAGATGATGCCGGGTACGGGATGACAGAAGAAACTTGGACCTTGGCCATTTCATGGCATTCTTTAAAATTTTTTTTTTGTAAATTTTATTTTCTTATTTATTTTTTATCATCACAATTGACATTTTCTTCTTTTTTGTGAAAAATAACACATATACAAATATAAATACAATATATATTTACACTATTTTGTATATATATAACATATATACAAAAAAAGCAATAAATTTCAAAGAACATTGCAACAATCAGTTGTAGAACAGATTTCAGAGTTTGTCATGGGTTACAATTCCACATTCTTAGGTTTTTAACACTAGCTGCTCCCAGACACTGGGGATTAAAAGAAGTATCAGCCATTTATTTTTAAATGGCTTTAATTGACCATTTTATATTATTCCATTTTTCTCTCCTCTTGCATATCAACTATACATCTTTTAAAAACTGTTATTCTAGTTTTGGCTGCCAGAATGCGATATACCAGAAATGGAATGGCTTTTAAAAAGGGGGAATTTATTAAGTTGCGAGTTTACAGTTCTATGGCCATGAAAATGTCCAAATTAAAGCACCTCTATAGAAATGTCCACATTAAGGCACCAACAAGAGGTTACCTTCACTCAAGAAAGGCCGATGAAGTTCAGGGTTTCTCTCTCAACTGGAAGGGCACATGGTGAACCTGGTGACTTCCATGAGCTTTCTCTTCAGGTTTCTGGTTTCATGAAGCTCCCCTAGGGGCACTTCCTTCTTCATCTCCAAAGGTCTCTCACTGCGTGGGCTCTGTGGCTCTCATGACTCTGTAGCTTTTTCCAAAATGCTTCCTCTCTTAAAGGATTACAGCAAACTAATCACCACCCACCCACGGGAATGGGAAGAGTCCCGTCTCCCTCTAATGACAGTTTAATGCCCACCATCAGGTGAGTCCCATCTCGGTGGAAAATAATCTAATCAAGTTTCCAGCCGACAGTGCTGAATAGGGATTAAAGAAAAGGCTGCCTCCAAGAGACGGATCAGGATTAAAGCATGGCTTTTCTAGGGCACAGCATCCTTTCAAACCGCACAGCTGTTTTAGTGATTGCCCCAGAATTTGCAATATACGTTAATAACTAATCTAAGCCCACCTTTGAATAACACTAACTGCTTCATGGGTAGCGTAGGTGCCTATGACAATAGGGTATTCCCAATTATCCATATGCGATAATCACAAAACATGTATAGCAGCTATTAGTTTGAATAAACAGTTCTCTATTAGACCAAATAGGAATAAGATGAAAGATGTTATTCTACCTTCGTTTAGTCATTCTGTGACAAGCTTCCTTTCTTTATGGGGATCCAAGTTTGAGACCTAGATCATTTTCCTTCTCTAAGAACTTTTAATATCGTTCGTAAGGCAGATCTACTAGTGGGATTCCTGCAGTTTTTCTTTGCTTGAGAAAGTTTCCTTCTCCTTTACAGCTGCAGGGTAAGTTCTCCGGACATATAACTCTAGGTTGGTGTTTTTCCTCAGTGCTTTAAATATTTCACTCTGTTCTCTTCGTCCTTATGGTTTCTGAAAGGAAGTCTGATGTAGCTCTTATCCTTGTCCCTTATGGGTAGAGTGTTTCTTTCTTCTGGCTTTTCAAGATTTTCTCTGTCTTTGGTTTTCTGCAGTTTGACTATATGATACGCCAAAGTGTATATATATTTTATATTTATCCTGCTTCATGTTCTCTGTCCTTGTATCTGTCATTAATTTTGGAAAATTCTTAGCCATTATTACTGCAAATACTTCTGCGCCTTTGTCTCTATCTTCCCCTTCTGGTATTCTCATTGCAAGTATATTGTTTTCTACACTTCTTGGATATTTTCTGTTCCTTTCTTTCATTCTTTTTACTCTCTGCATCTCAGCATGGGACATCTCCTTGATACAGCTCCAAGTTCAGTGGTTCTCTCCTCAGCCATGTCCGGTATCCTGATGAGCCCATTAAAGGCACTTTTTATTTCCTTTATAATATGCTTGGTTCATAGTATTTCCTTTTCTTAAGAGTCCTCATGTCTCTGCTTCCGTTACTACCTGTTCTTGCATGTCATCCAATTTTTCCTTTAGAGGCCTGAGCATATTAAATCACATATATTTAAATTCCCTGGGTGATCATTCCAAAAGCTGCATCAAATCTGACTCTGGCTCTGACTCTTCAAACAGTAGCTTTTCCTTGCCTTTTCTTTGTAGTTTTGTTGTTGTTGAAAGCTGACATGATATTGTATTAGTAACTGAAGTAATTAGGTATTTAGTATGAGGTTTTAAGTTAATCTGGCTAGCAGCTGGACTGTATTTAATGTTTGCTGTAGCTGTAGGTACCAGAGAATTCAGATTCTTTTATATTCCTTAATTTTTACTCACCTGGGTTTCCCAAAAAACTCTGTTTTGCAGCTCTTTCAGTTATAACTTACAACTATACTGAAGCCCTTTTTTTTTGCTGTACGGCAAGGGCTACATTTCAGTCTTTTTCCATGTCAAAATCCCATTATTACAGCACCATTTGTTGAATTTTTGTTTGTTTGCTTTCTTTTTTCTTTGTTTGTTTGTTTTGGGACGTGCATGGGCCGGGAATTGAACCCGGTCTGCATGGCAGATGAGAATTCTACCACTACCCTTGCACTCTCAGTGAAGCCCTTTGGATGTGGTGATAAAGTGTTGGAGAGGGGAAGCACGCTATAATTTTATGAATAAAGCTCAGTTTCTCACTGCCCCTGAGTCTCTGAGCTGTGACTTTCAGAAATGTTTCTTCTTCTTTTTTTTTTAATCTTTTTCCTTGAGGGCAGACTTCTGTTATAGAGCATTCTCTGGGTATTTCAAAATGCTTACTTTTCTCCTAGACATATTTTTAAAATGGCACTTTTCTCCTCCCCTACTCAAAGCACAAGGGGATCTTTATCAAATCTTCACTGGAAGAACCTGGCAGAATTCCTGGAGGCAAAGCCTGTGAGCGCGTAGTGGCCCCTCCAAGATTGGCTCCCAGGAGCTTTTAATTCTCCAGGTGGTCCACAGTCAGCCTCCAACGATTTATAAAAGTTACCATCTAAATGTGCCAACCAGCTGCTGGTGATGGGTTAGATTATAAAGAGCCTACTGTGTGCTGTCTATAAAACCTATTTTAAATATCAAGATACTTATATGTTAAAAACAAAAGGATTAAAAGTGTTATCTTATACAAACGTTTAACAGGAAACTGGAGGGTACCTATATTAATAGCAGACAACATTGACTCCAGAACAGGGAATATTACCTAGGATAAAAAGGAACATTTTTAATAATAAAGGGGTTAATTCAGCAAAAAGACATGGCAATCCTAAATATATATGCACCTATTATACCTTCAAAGTAGATGAAAGAAGTGATAAAACTAAAAGGAGAAGTAGGTAAATATATAATCACAGTTGGAGAATTCAACATTTCTCTTTCAGCAATTAATAGAACAAGTGGACAGAAAGACAGAAAGGTTTCAGAAGATGTGAACAGTACTACTAACCATCTTGACCTGTCATTCTTTGAACATGCCACCCAATGACAGCAGTTGCTTTCCAAGTGTACAAGGAACATTCAAGTTAGACACATTCTAGGCCATGAAACACATCTCAATAAATCTAAATTTCTATGACTGCAATCACACAAAGTGTGTTATCTGTTGTGCTGGTTTGAAAGGATGTATGTCCCCTAGAAAAGCCATGTTTTAATCAAAATCCCATTTTCGTAAAGGCAAAATAATCCCTATTCAATACTGTATGGTTGAAACTGTGATCAGATCATTTCCCTGGATGATGTGATTTAGTCGAGTGGTTGTTGAACTGGATTAGGTGGAGGCGTGTCTCCACCCATGTGGGTGGGTCTTGATCAGTTTCTGGAGTTCTATAAAAAAGGAAACATTTTGGAGAATGAGAGTGATTCTGAGAGCAGAGCAGAAACACATAGCTATGAAAAGCAGAGTCCATCAGCCAGCAACCTATGGAGATGAAGAAGGAAAATGGCTCCTCAGAGCTTCATGAAACTGGAAGCCAGAAGAAGCTAGCAGATGACGTCATGTTTGCCACGTGCCCTTCCAGATGAGAGAGGAACCCTGACCATGTTCACCATGTGCCTTTCCAGATGAGAGAGAAACGCTGACTGTGTTTGCCATGTGCCTTCTCACTTGAGAGAGAAACCTTGAACTTCATCCGCCTTCTTGAACCAAGGTATCTTTCTCTGGATGCCTTTGATTGGACATTTCTATAGACTTGTCTTAACTGGGACATTTTCTCGGCCTTGGAACTATAAACCAGCATCTGATCAAATTCCCCTTTTTAAAAGCCATTCTGTTTCTGCTATGTTGCATTCCGGCAGCTAGCAAACTAGAACATCTGTCCTCAAGAAAATTAAATCCGAAACCAGTTACTGAAATGTATCTGGAATACCTCAAATATTTGGAAATTAAACAATACAATTTTAAGTAATCTGTGGGTCCCAGAAGAAATCATAATGAAAACTAGAAAATATTTTGACCTGAAAACATAACATATAATTGTGGGATGCAACTGAAGTAGTGGATAGAGGGGAATTTGTGGATATAAATTTAAGGCTTTAAATTCATGTGGTATCACCCTGTCCATTATAAAGTTACCTGTCAACTCTCATCAAATGGTTTCAGAAGTGTTGCAGGATTATTGCTTAGACTCATTATTTCTGAAGGACTGAAAAATGTTGTTTTCCTAATTTTATTGAACTTTCTGCATATAGTAGCTAGAATTCTTTTACAAAAAGAACTTTCTCTCACCAAATATTTGGCTATCTAAGGGTCAAAGAAGAAAAGCAAGATAAATTACTTTTTGCTTGAGTCTTTTATTTGCAGAATAACTGCCCAGCAATATTGAGCTGTGATTAACAAGGTTGTCTTTTTAAAAAATTTTTTATAACAATATGAACGTATAGATTTAAATATGCCATGTACATGAATCAAATGCAGTTTTTATTCTTTTTGAGGCTCAAACTGTCCTAGTGGAGGCCTTTGAAGATGGCCTGAGTCATTCTGCCCCCAAATTTTCAAATATACAGAAAAGTTAAAAGAAATTTTACAGTGAACACTCACAAACTCACCACCTAGATTTTATAACTAACATGTTTCTTGAACTCACATCATCAATCCCTTTCATTCTCATCAACCAGTTCTCAGTTTAGTGTGTACTCTTCCAGATCTTTTTGTACAGATTGTAAATACTGACCAAAATTATTCATAGAATATTTATAACATGATGCGTATTTTTTGTAATTGATATCATACTGTACATATCAATGTGCAATTAATAACCTTAACCCCATATGCATAAGTGCTAACCACGTTATCACATACAGATCTAGTGTGTCACTTACCTATTGTTAAATAACACATTACCCCTCAAATTGGGGGGTTGGGTTTAAAACAATAAACATTTATTATTTTGTGGCTCTTGTGCGTGAGAAATCCCGTAGCAGCTTGGGGGATGGCCCTGGCCCCCCGCTTCTCAGAGTTGCATCAAGATGTTGGCTGCAGGGCAGGTACCCGAAGCTGCTGGAGGCAGGAGGCCCTGCTCCCAAGGCGTTCAGATGTCCGAGACTTCACTTCCTCCACCTCTGCGGCGTCATCACCCTGATGACGAGCTTCTTTCAGAGCCGGAGATCCAAGAGAGGGAGGGCCAGGCGGACTTATCAGACTCTATGACGGAGACCTGGAAGTCACATAACCTCATCTCTGCTGTCTTCTGCTCACCAGGGGCGAGTGACAAGCCCACCCACATCAAGAGCATGATCCGGCGACACCTTCTGCAGGGAGGAGTGCCCCGTGACTGAAGAACCGACCACAGACGCACTGCCACACTCACTTCTGAGCTTCCACTGACGACGGTCGCCCCACGACTCGGCGATCCCTCCAGGGCGAGACCGCCGTAGCCGTCCCCACCGCGCGCGCCCTGCACGCCCGCTGCACACACGCGCTGACCGAGCCTGGGCATCGCGTGCAGTGCCTCTTACACGGCCGAGGGGCTTAGTGCTTTTTCTAGAAGCTAAGAGACAATGTTCCTATTCTCTCTGCAGAAAAGGCCATGCCAAGTCCGTTCAGTGCAAAATCCTAGGGAGCAGCTGCTCCGCGCAGGGCGAGCGACGCTGCAGAAGTCTCCCCCGCGTCCAGCTAAGGTCAGCCGTCTTCAAGCTTTTTGAAAAGCTTGGGTTCATATTTGCTTCTCATTCACTGACCTGTCCCCTTCCAGCACGTTCCATAAGAAGAGGGTTGGCAGAAGCCAACGATTTAAGAAAACGAGGTGAAACTAGAAATGGAGAGGATCCTTTGGTAATGAAGAGAACTAGCTCGCTGCCGGACCCTTCTGGGAGAAGGGCTCCCAAGATAGGTCCCACGTGCCGCGCACGTCAAATGTGCGTCTCACTGCGCAGATGGGGAAACTGAGGCAGCGGGGCTCGGGGACTTGCCCCGGGTTACACAGCTGACAGGATGGGGAGAATTCAAACACAGCAGACGCAGCCACAGAACCCTCGTTCTTCTTAGTATGATCGAAATATCGCACATTCAGCGGTTGCTGTGAAGCTTCGCAAGGAAAACCGAAATACAAACCCGGGCAAACCTCCCCTAAGCCGCCTCAGCTCACCCCTCCGACGCTCCCGTGTGGCTTCCGGCCCCGCCCCCCGAGGCCACGTGATCCGCCCGGTCTCGCGGCCGAGGGCGGAAGTCTCGGGAGTCCGAACCATCGTGAAGTGAGAATAGGGAGACGGCAGGAGTACAGCAAGCACTGTGCGATTGAGCGTACACGGTTAAACCACGTCTCATAAATTTTTGTTTTGGCCCAGGCAGCCATGTTTCCAGTACTGTTAGTGGCCTCTGCCTCTCCACAAATTCCTTTCCTGTTTTGGAATCGTCCGTTCTCTCGCTCTGTCAGTAGACAAGTCTAAGAGCCGAATGTAATGGGGGAATTTCGTAATGTTAGCGAAGTGATTTGTCTAGCTAAAAGCTATGGCATCAACCAAAGTCGCTTTTCGAACTTAGAGTTTTCCTAATATTAATATTTTATTTAAAGTTTAAATTTCATAGAAGTTCGTTTACAAAGATAATTTCTTAAGTCTCCCTTCGGCGTCACAAATAGTACAGTCCGCCGTAGCGCCCCATGGGAAAAGGAAGGGAGTGGTTGCCATGTTGGATTGAACCAACCCGCCGTCTCAAATGGGGTAGTTATGGTGCACGTTGAGTTTGCCGAGCGATGAAAACCTTGATGATTAGAATTGGCAACATAGTGGTCATACTGATATAGTTGTAAGGATTGGTATGCATGTCGTTTACACTCTAGGTTTTGTCAGTCGCTGTGGGAGGGGTGTGGGTGCCCCCCTCGGTCCTGGGCGCTTTGGTGCGGACTTCCCGGGGCGGACGCACATGGCTCGGGAGTAGGAGCCGGCGAGGCGCGCGGTGCGACCTGGGAGAATCGGAAGCGTGGCGGCGGCTGGGTCTGAGGAGAGGGAGGCCGCGCCCGGGCCCATGCAGCACGCGGAGAACGTGGCGGTGCCCGAGGCGGCCGAGGACGGGGCCGAGCCGGGGCAGCCGCAGCCCGCCGCCGAGCAGCCGCTGGAGGAGGAGCCGCCGCGGCCCGCCGGGCCCGCGACTCGGGAGGCGGCGGTGACCGAGGACAAGCCGGAGGCGGCGGCCGAGCCCCGGCCCGAGCTTGCTCTGAAGGCAGAACCGGAGGTCGAGGAGAAGGAGGCGGACGAGGCCGCCGCGGCCCTCGGCGCTTCCCCGGCTTCGTCTCAGCCGCCCTCGCCCGCGTCCGAGGAGGAGCCGCCCAGGTCGCCGCCCGGGTCCCCCGCCCCAGCGCAGGGGCAGGCGCGGGAGGAGGCCGGAGGCGAGGCCCCCGAGAGCCGGCCCCAGGCCCCGTCGCCGGAGGCGGGCGTGGACGCGGAGAAGGCGGAGGAGGCCGAGCCGCAGGCGGTGCAGAACGGCGACGCGGACGAGCCCTCGTTCAGCGACCCCGAGGACTTCGTGGACGACGTGGGCGAGGAAGGTGAGGCGGGCCCGCGGCCCTCTTCTCTGCCCTCTCGGTTTCCGAGATCTTAGTCGGGGTGTGAACGACGGCGTCCCCACGTCCCTCCTCCCGGGACAGCTCGAAGAGAAAGTTTTAGAGCCGTGCGGTGTTTGCGGAGAAGTCCCGGGTTCTGGAAACACGCCCAGGTGTCCTCTGACCGCGTTAGAAGCCGGCAAGGGAGGTGGGAGCGCCCTCCATCCTCCATCCCTCGTGGGGAGCCACTCTCGGCCCGGACAGCCTGCCCGCCTTCAGCTCTGTTCTGCCAGGACAGATTAGAAACGGCGTGGCGGGGGTCCCCTCGTCTGCGTCCCCGCCGCAGATCGGGGCGCGGGCTGGGGTTGGCTGCCTAGGCAGACCTCAGGGACGGACCCCGAGGCGGGGACCCGCAGAGGTGGAGCCACAGGGCCCTCTCTCCCAGGTGTGACAGCTTCCAGGTGTGCAGGCGTGAGTGCTCTCAGAGGTCGCCAGCCAGGCCCCCAAATGAGCTGCAGGAAAAGCGGGCTCTGACTGCTGAGTGTGGGCTGGTTCCTACCCCACAGTGCGGGCTCACCCCTACCCCACAGTGCGGGCTCACCCTACCCCACAGTGCGGGCTCACCCTACCCCACAGTGCGGGCTCACCCTACCCCACAGTGCGGGCTGGTTCCTACCCCACAGTGCGGGCTCGCCCTACCCCACAGTGCGGGCTCACCCCTATCCCACAGTGCGGGCTCACCCTACCCCACAGTGCGGGCTCACCCCTATCCCACAGTGCGGGCTCACCCCTATCCCACAGTGTGGGTTGGTTCCTACCCCACAGTGCGGGCTCGCCCTACCCCACAAGTGCGGGCTCACCCCTATCCCACAGTGCGGGCTCACCCTACCCCACAGTGCGGGCTCACCCTACCCCACAGTGCGGGCTCACCCTACCCCACAGTGCGGGCTCACCCTACCCCACAGTGCGGGCTGGTTCCTACCCCACAGTGCGGGCTGGTTCCTACCCCACAGTGCGGGCTCGCCCTACCCCACAGTGCGGGCTCACCCCTACCCCACAGTGCGGGCTCACCCCTACCCCATAGTGCGGGCTCACCCTACCCCACAGTGCGGGCTCACCCTACCCCACAGTGTGGGTTGGTTCCTACCCCACAGTGCGGGCTCACCCTACCCCACAGTGTGGGTTGGTTCCTACCCCACAGTGCGGGCTCACCCTACCCCACAGTGTGGGTTGGTTCCTACCCCACAGTGCGGGCTCACCCTACCCCACAGTGCGGGCTCACCCCTACCCCACAGTGCGGGCTCGCCCTATCCCACAGTGCGGACTCGCCCTACCCCACAGCGCGGACTCGCCCTACCCCACAGTGCGGGCTCGCCCTACCCCACAGTGCGGGCTCACCCTACCCCACAGTGCGGGCTCACCCTACCCCACAGTGCGGGCTCACCCTACCCCACAGTGGGGGCTCACCCTACCCCACAGTGCGGGCTCACCCTACCCCACAGTGCGGGCTCACCCTACCCCACAGTGTGGGTTGGTTCCTACCCCACAGTGCGGGCTCACCCTACCCCACAGTGCGGGCTCGCCCTACCCCACAGTGCGGGCTCGCCCTACCCCACAGTGCGGGCTCGCCGTACCCCACAGTGCGGGCTCGCCCTACCCCACAGTGCGGGCTCACCTTACCCCACAGTGCGGGCTCACCCTACCCCACAGTGCGGGCTCACCCTACCCCACAGTGCGGGCTCACCCTACCCCACAGGTGTCTGCCTCCAGAGGTGTCTGAGCAGGACGTGCTGGGCCGAGGCCCTGCAGAGTCCTGCTAAGCCTATAAAGCAGGCTGTCATCATTCTCTTGCAAATTATCTTTCCACATTTGCTTCAGTTCTACCTTGAATGACTTTCAGGCATTTCTGCTTCTGTCTGAGGTCCTGTTTCTTAAAGTGAGTTTTGTTGATGGCTGATCTCATTGTTTTTATTTCTTTTGTTTTGTTTTGTTTTTAGCTTTTATTTCAGCAAGCTGGAACCCCATCCATGGATTCATCTACCTATTGACTTTGTACTAAAGAGAAAAATGAAAACACTGTATTGAAGTAGACAGTGATAAACCAAGAAAATAATATCTTAACACGTGGTGGTCAGATGCAAAGTTTTTTGTGAGGTTGTGTCTTTTCATAGAGGTTCAGTCACAATCACACAATCTTTTAAAAAGTAGAATGAAAAATTCAGGGAACCCAGTATTTTTCAACTTTTTTGAGCAGATTTCTAAAGGGTTACCAGTTACTTTATTATTCTTTATTTCATAAGATTAAAAGACATTTTGGCGTTAAGAAAAACAACAACAGAAAAAAACAAACTAATGAAGACCTTGAGCAAGCTGACCTTTTCTAAGCCCCATATCCCCAAGATGTGTCTCAGAAGGTCGAATGGGCTGCTGTGACTCCCCCAGACTCATTTGCCCAGACCGCTATTTTTACCACACCAGTTTTTCTTAGGTTTAACATCTAAGGAGTGCCATTTTAAGATCTTGGATATTTCCTCTGCAATTGAAACTTTTTTAAAGCATTATTTGTGGCCAAATAATTCACAGATTTCTAATATAATAATTATTTTCAGACTTGGGATAAATGGGTTGGAGGATACGAACACAAGCAGAAGGCAGCCGTGACTAGGTGACTTTGCTGTGCGCTGCATTGTGAGCTCATGCAAACTTGATGTGAGCAGTGTTTTCCCAGGCAGCCTCAGTGAGGCACCTGGCTCTTAAGGAAATAAAATGGCATAAGCTGTCAGTTTCCTTAAGTTCAGGAGAAGTCCTTTTTAGGGGGTCAGGGAGTGATGTAAAATTTAAGTGTGCAAAGACAGTGTATTGGTTCTCTGGAAAATGGATTGTTCCATTTTCTTAGGAAACACTGTTTGGTAGGTCAGTAAGTTCCTCAGACTAGTAGGGAGCAGTTGCCTTGTTATTCTTGGATGCAGATGAGCCCCTTTCCACAGTCGAATCTTAATCTGCAGGGGTCCTTTCACTTTAATTTTTCACCTCAGGGGTTTGGCCAAACAAATATGTGATCAAGGTTTTAATTCTTAAATGTCTGCCTCTTTGGCTCATTAAATATTTATCTTTGTATTTGCTATGTAGTTTTGAAAATTGTGTTTTCTCTTTCCTGGAGCCAGAGTGGGAATCCCAGAACTAAGCGTGAATGGACACTTGGGCTAATGATGATCATGGAAATGTGGTTTTTCACGGTGGAGTTGCTTCATTTATCCTTTATAATATATGCATAGATTCTTATAAACTGGAGAGTCCACAAACCCTGTGTAAAACCTGAACTTTTTATTGTGAGCTTTGTAAATTCAGATCAGGCTCAACAGGCCATCTAATTATATAGTAAGTGAGCTTTCAGAATAACCCAGGAATTAGACTGTGGTTTCTCTGGCGTTCCTGGGGCTGTAATCTACCTCTTTCTTCCTTTTTTTTTTCTTTTTTTCTCAATTTTAGCTTCTTTGAAATTCAGGTGGCACCTTTTTTTTTTTTAAGGTAACGTTTTCAGAATTCATAGAAGTGTTGAGAGAAATTAGAAATTGTTTATAACAGATTTGCCTCTTGAAATTTAAGTTTTTCTTTTCCTTTCTGAAGGTCCTTTTAAACTCTTTAATATGGAAATTAATTCAAAAGTGGAATTCATTTCAAGTAACTTTTGAGAATGAAATACAACAAAAAAATATCTTCTGACATCTATCATATTTAAGCATATTGAAATCTTCAAGAGCGTAAAGAAAAAGAGTAAAAATTAGGTTCCTGAACAAATAGATTCATGTGTGACAGGGCCTGATTGCTCACCTGTGTCTGGACACTGCCTGGTAATCAACCTGTCTTCACTGGTGCAGTTTCATCTAAGGTGTCTTTCTCTTCTAGCTCCTAACTCAGTGCCTTGTAATTTTGTAAGTTTATAGGCAACTAATTGTACAGAATTTACATAAAAAAGATAAGACTTGTTTTATTTCATTGGATACTCAAGTTTTGTTTTTAGGCCTTCCTCTCAGGTTACGGTTTTTAGCCCGTCAGTTTTGTCTGGTCAGGTGTGCCTGGTGGCCCTGGAGACCTGGAAAGCCCCCAGAACATTTCAGTGGGAGTGTTGGACACATGAGCGGCACGGGCAGCCTCCCTGCCGCCAGCAGTGCTGGCCGACTGCCTTGTGTGCACTCCTCGTCACTATTTTTTTCTTGCCCTTTTACACCCATCTTTCCTTCTCTTTATCCTCTCTGATGACCATTTTATGGAAATGAAGAAATTCTAAGATATTTGGGGACTTAATGAAGAAAAATTAAAAATTTTTAATGTGAACTTTTTCATAAAGAAAAATACTTCTTGGAACATGAAAATCAACTTACAAGACCATTATAAATGGGAATTTATTTTAGCCTAATAAATTTAGCTAGTAGGGCAGTTTACAATCTTAAAAAGGGAGCAGATACTTAGGTCTGTGATCCTGCTTTTAAAAACCGGCTAATAATGACTAATGCATTTTGAATTTGTGAGCATTAATACAACATTGCTTATTGTGTTCCAAGCACGGTCTGAAGCATTTACAGTTTTGGGGCCTATGAATGTGTCTCTTTCGACAACCTTGTGAGGTATGATGCATCATTGCTTTGCGTGCACTGGAAAAAAGTAAGTGCTACCAATTAAACTGCAAGCAGGAGCTTAGAAGCTTGTATGTTTTCTAGTCTGCCAATTTAAAATTTTATCTTTGCCCCGATGTCTTCAAATGAGGCTATTTTTAGTTTGAGAATTTTAGAGTAATATTACATAAAGAATATTGAATAGTTGTTTTGTTTTGTTTCTAATACACTTGGAAGAAAGTGCCTGGTGGAGGGCTATTTGCATCAGAGGTGGATGAGGGAAAGACTTTTCTCAGCCTGTATTCCCTTGTGAAAGGCCATCTAGTTGACTGCCTAGAAAAATGTGAACCTGTCAGGGGTGAAGGGTGGTGTATTTCCTTGTTGCTTGTCTCTTCCCTTGAATTATATTGTCCTAATTCTCTACAGATATTTTTCCTTCCTGGGTAATTTCTAGTGATTTGTGTTCATGGAACAAAAGGGCTCTGAATATATGTAGCACTTAGATATTTATTTACTAAATTTAACATCTAAAATCTTTTGGAAGTCATTGTTTGCATCCTGTTTTTGACATTGTGATGGGATTTTGCCCAGGTGTTGCTAGAAGCCGTTTGAAATCTAGTGACCTTTGAAAGAGCTAGCATTGGATATTCTTAAGATTTTTCTCTTTGTTTGTATTTTTCATGATTAAAGTCTGTTTTTTTTCCTTTTTAAATCTTCCGTTATTGCTAGAAATCAGTTGACATGTAATAGCTGTTCATAGTCTGAAATCAAACGGAGAATATAAAGTTAATCTTTTTAGTTGTTTTAAGGGTAAAGTTTTGAAGCAAGGTAGGGTCGTGCTTTCTTTTGTTTGCAGTGAAAGCATTTAGACTGGTTGTTTTCCACTTCTGGGACATTTGTTCAATATGTTATGCTAATGTATTGATGTTTTTCACTTGATGATCTTTCACTTTTACAGAATTACTGGGAGATGTACTCAAAGATCGGCCCCAGGAAGCAGATGGAATAGATTCTGTGATTGTGGTGGACAACGTCCCTCAGGTGGGGCCTGACCGTCTGGAGAAATTAAAAAATGTCATTCATAAGTTTTTCTCCAAGTTTGGGAAGATCACAAATGATTTTTATCCAGAAGAAGATGGAAAGACAAAAGGGTGAGTCATGTCCTTCCATCGCTGAAGTGCCTTGTATGTCTGTCTTGGCTCTGGTAGCGTGTGGATGCTCACCGTGTGTGAGCTGGGGGAGGTCACTGGCACAGGGCTGCCTTCTTGCAGTCAGGCCTGCAGTTGCTAACGTGTTCAGGCCCCTCAGGTGGAAGCTCTGAGGAACAGCGGGTCAGTCCTGAGGTCATCAGACAGCGTGGCATGGGGAGTTGGCTGCTAAATGGTTAAGAAAGCAGAGCTTGATATTTCAACCTTCTGCCGTCATAACAGTTATTGATATGGGATCGTGGATAAGGCATCTACAGATTTGGAGCTGGCTGAATTCAGAAAATTGGTACATATGGTATTTTGTTCATTCTAAGATGTACCATTTCTTCACATTTTAACATCTCAGAAATTAGGATGCGTCTTAAAGTCTTTGTGAAAGCATCATGCCGTTTAATTAGTGATGCTTTTTTTCTTAGTACCTAAAAAAATTGCATCTATAAAAAATGGTAGCGTAACGTATGTGTTCTTCTCTGTTTCCTTTTTTGTTCACCATTAAGTTTTCCATGTTGATGCTGTAAATCTAGTTTCTTCGTTTTAAAAGTTGTGGTGTTCTGTTGTATCATTACATGACAATTTGTCTGTTTTCCTGTTGATTTGGCATTTAGTGTTTGGTAATTATGAACAGTCTTGTACCGATGTCCTTTTGCACAGGTGTGAGATTTTTTTTTGTTATGAATCTAGGAGGGGATATACCTGTTGGGCTGTATAGAATGCCCATCTTCAGCTTTACTAGGTAATGCCAGACTGCTCAGGTGTAGTCACCAGTGCTGCTCCACCATCTTGTCAGATTTTCTCCATTAAAATCTCATGGACACAGCCAACAGAACAAGCAAACTCACTGCCCTCCCCCTGCCTACATGGGACATGACTCCCAGGGGTGTGGACCTTTCTGGCAACGTGGGACAGAAATCCTAGAATGAGCTGGGACTCAGCATCAAGGGATTGAGAAAACCTTCTTGACCAAAAGGGGGAGGAGAAAAATGAGACAAAATAAAGTGTCAATAGCTAAGAGATTCCAAACAGAGTCGAAAGGTTATCCTGGGGGTTATTCTTACGCATAACGTAGATATCATCTTTTTAGTTAAGGTGTAATCAAGAGGTTGGAGGGAACTGCCTGAAAATGTAGAGCTGTGTTCCAGTAGCCATGTTTCTTGAAGTTGATAGTATAAGGATATAGCTTTCACAGTGTGAATGTGAAAACCTTGTGTCTGATGCTCCTTTTATCTACCATATCAACAGAAGAGTAAAACATGGATTAAAAGTAAATAAATAATAGGGGGAACAAATGTTAAAGTAAATTTAGTAGATTGAAATGCTTGCAATCAGTGAAAGGGAGGGGTAAGTATGGTATGTATGGTATTTTTTCTCTTTTCTTTTTATTTCATTTTCTGAATTGATGCAAATGTTCTAAGAAATGATCATGATGATGAATATATAATTATGTGAGTTACTGATTATATATATAGAATGGAATGATCATATGGTAAGAATGTGTGTTGGTATGTTTAATATATAAAATAAAATTTAAAAATCTCATGGACATGTCAGCCTTTGAGAGCACAAAGTTAGTCTTACTTTTGGAATTTTAACTGTAAAGATGGGATTCGTTAAATTAGACAATAATGTTGATTTTTGTTTTCAGTTCAAATTTTGAAATTAGAAACTATTTAGAATAGTTTTGTTTCTAGAAAATTTTTCTGTTTAGGAAAATAGGTTGAAGGATAACCTCTTTTGACCTACAGTTGCTTGTATTGTATCTTCAGTTATAACTAGGCATTCTTTGAGATCATTTGTAATTTTGTCTATAATAAACAATATGTCTTTAGATCTTGTACATGGTCTCGATAAGGCATATGTATACATCCATGAAATCATCATCATCATAATCAAGAAAATGAACATTTCGGTTAATTGACTTTCCTATAATTTTTGACCATCGAGTCAGAAGTCAGATACCTGGTCACCTGGTGAGGTTTCCCTTTCTTGTTTAGGGAACAACTTTACCAGCAGTTTGTGTACAGTTTGGCTTCCTTGGGAAACATAGCAATAAGTCAGAGAATAATTACAGTGTTTAAAACTGATGTGGGGGATACCCATGGAGAGGTTTTGTGTACCTGATGTTAAAGCAAATGCCCTTGTTTTCCCTTTCAGGTATATTTTCCTGGAGTATGCATCTCCTGCCCATGCCATGGACGCTGTGAAAAACGCTGATGGCTACAAGCTTGACAAACAGCACACGTTCAGAATCAACCTCTTCACAGATTTTGACAAGTGAGTGCCGACAGCCAGGAGAACCTGGACATTAACCTGTCCACACATGGCTTTGTGGACCGGTGGCGTGCTGTGTCATTCCTGCCTTTCAGGTCTTGTTGGTCAGACATTTAGCGCTCCTGGCTGCACTCATCCGTTATCCCAGTCGGAAACTCAGACTTCCCATCCCCTGGGCAGGGTGGGGGCAGCAGACCTGGGGCTGAGGACCCCTGATGCAGTTACCATCTGTCACTCACCCCCTGTTGTGGTCATTGCTATGTGTTACTAGCCAGGTGTGTTCCTCTTTCAGGTATATGACGATCAGTGATGAATGGGATATTCCAGAAAAACAGCCTTTCAAAGACCTGGTATGTTGTGTGAAATGCATATCTAAGAGCTTAAAAGAGATGCTGGCTGCTGTGGCTTGAGTCTGAATTCTGTAGGACCTGAAGAGACCGCCTGATGTTGTCATCTCTAAGAGCAATAGCTCAAAGGTTTTTAGTGAAAGTTAATGAAATATTACTGTCTTCATTATTTTTGGTTCTTTCCCAGGGAAATCTCCGTTACTGGCTTGAGGAGGCAGAATGCAGAGATCAGTACAGTGTGATTTTTGAGAGTGGAGACCGGACTTCCATATTCTGGAATGATGTGAAAGATCCTGTCTCGATTGAAGAAAGGGCGGTATGTTTTTACTGCCTTGAAGGGACTCTGTGTTTCTTAACAAAGGGAAATTTTTTAGTTTAGAAACTAAAAGAAGAGCAGGTGAAGTGTAATCTTCTTGGAAATGTTTCTCCTAGAACCACTTTTATCCCTCTTCAGTCTTTGAAATTGAGTCATGAGATGTCAGCAGTATTCTCGTGTTTCTCAGTTGTAGGAGGGATAAGTACGTGGCAGAAGGCGGCTCTTTTGCCCTTGGCTCCTTGCTGGTCTGTTAATGCTGGTACTGTTTCCGCAGCGATGGACAGAGACCTACGTGCGTTGGTCTCCTAAGGGCACCTACCTGGCGACCTTTCACCAAAGAGGCATTGCTCTTTGGGGGGGAGAGAAATTCAAGCAAATTCAGAGATTCAGCCACCAAGGCGTTCAGCTTATTGATTTCTCACCTTGTGAAAGGTAAGCTGTTACAAAAATGTGGGTTCTTTATTCCTTTCATGCCATAATTATTTTAAACTTTTTCTTTCTCAGTAATTTCATGCTCATTTTAAAAATTGCACTAAGAATGCAACTCCCAACTCCAGTGGTCACCATCTGTTTAAAATGTTTAATCACTCCCTCTCTCCAAATACATGTACATAATTTTTTTCCCCAAGCCAGTGAGAGTAAGTTGAAGTTTCATGCTCTTCTCCCCTACCAACTTCAGTTTGTATTTCTAAGAGGAAGATTCTGTTAACTGCAGTATAGTTACTAACTTCAGGAAATTTAATGTTGCTTTAATAGTTTTATTTAATGTACTACTGTATTTCAGTTTGGTTAGTTGATCCAGTAATATCCTTTAGAGAATTTCTACCCTTTTTTTGTTCAGGATTTCCTATGAATGGATTTTTCTAATATGTGAGATAGTCCCTGTAGCAGAGGTCTGTGTGAGAAGACTGAGCATGAGGAAAACTGGAAGGATGAGGGACGCAGCACTCCGAGGCTGTGCAGCACTCTCTGTCTCCTCTGCAGACACGCTCTTCACTGTGCGGCCGCATCTCTTCACTGCTTCTCTGAGGCTTCAGCACAGGGGTCCCTGTGTCTGCAGCACACAGCACACAGCACAGCCTCGCCTTTTCTGAGGCTTTGCCTTCGTGGTCTGTCCCACAGTCCAGCACTTTGTTATGTGGTCTGGTTCTTTTGTTGTGGGACTCGAGGGCTCTAGTGTCATAGTGCTGCTGATCCTCAGCAGGGACTGTCTGTTTTCTTTCAAGCCTTCTGGTATAAAATTTTTGAAACACAGAGAAGTAAATTATAGTGAACATCCATATGCTGATAGATTTGATGATTCTAATTTTGTCTTTTTTGCTTCAAAAACATTTTTACTGGCTGCTTTGATGTAAATAGAGGCGTGTTTATGAAAAAAATTGTGCATCTGTACAAAATATTTCCTACATAACCACAACTCTGTTGTGACACCTGATAACACTAGTAGCAATTCCTTAATATCATCTAATACATCAGTGCACATTTATATTTCTCCATATGTCTCTGAAACAGCTTTTTACAGCTGGTTGTTTCACTTCTGAGACCCAGTCGAGGTGCACCTTTCATTTGGTCATTGTCTCTTCAGCATCCTTCCCCATCTGCTCAAAGGGCAGAACCAGACGTCCTTCTGATTACTCCTAAGGAAGTATTTCATTTGTTCCTTTAACCCTTGTGTTTCCTGTAAACCATAAGTTAGATCTATCGAATGGGCATCTCTGAATTTATAATGAGTTTTATGTGCTACATTCTTAGACTTCCCCGTGATTCCCATTCACTCTGCATATGTTTGGTATAAAACAATAATTCTCTTTCCAGCAGCAATATATTAAAATTGGATCCATGTAAAGACTTAGCTAATGTCATGTTAACGTATAAATTTAAGAGGCTTATCTATTTCTATATCTCCCATGAATCCTTTCCCCTCTCATTTGCTGCCTTTCTTCTCATAGCACATTCTGTTTAGCACAATTAGCACGTTAGGTTGTAATTCATCTGTTCTCACATTTGTCTCCACTGAAGGTCAGTGACTTATGGTTGCTCATTTTTGCATTCCCAGTGCTTTGCAAAGTGCATATCATGGGAAATGCTTGGGTGAGTGAATATTTCAGTCACGTATTGGAATGGGAAAACTCTGTTTTACACTTAGGTGCTTACTCAAGAAGAGCTTCTGTGGTTTAAGATGCCGTTCTAGTTATGTGTCTTTCCATGTATATAGAATAGGCTGTAGGTCTGAATAGGGAATTAAAGATTAGGGGAGAGGTGACTTAAGCCATAAACTTAAATCTGGCTAGCCAAAAGAGCCCTAGCAGGGAAAAGATGCAATTATTGAAAGCACCATTAAGAAACCAGCTTGGGGCTATTCTTGTTTGTTTTCTTTTCTTTCTTTTTTTTTTTTTTGTATTGTTTCTGCCTTTCCTTTCATTTTTGTAAGGGGCCAGCCTTCTTTGGAATTTTTTACATGTTGAAAAAACAGAGCTAACTGGTGTTGTAGCTGTGAAAAAAAACAGGCAGATCCTGAATGGGAGAATCCCCCAGACATGGAACTCCCCCTCTAATGTGAGACCCACGTGGCTGTTCTCTTCCCCTTGTCACCCTCCTTAATTAGACATTACTGAGGGCAGCATTCCCTCCCTCTGACCAGGTTAGTTTAATCTGTTCTTTTCCCTTGAGTTAGAAGGCCATGCTCTTTTTTTTATTATTATTAATTTTTAAATTTTTAAAAAAATATAACGAACACAAACGTTCTTATCATATGATCATTCTGTTCTACATATATAATCAGTAATTCACAGTGTCATCACGTAGTTGCATATGCATCATCATGATCATTTCTTAGAACAGTTGCATCAATCCAGAAAAAGAAACCAAAAGACAACAGAAAAGAATTCATACATACCATACCCCTTACCCCTCCCCCTCATTGATCACCAGCATTTCAATCTACTAAATTTGTTTTAACATTTTGTTCCCCCATTATTTATTTTTATTCGTATGTTTTATTCATCTGTTGATAGATAAATAAAAGGAGCATCAGACAAGTGTGGACCCCGGGAGTCATGTCCCATGTAGAGGAGGGGGGCAGTGAGTTTGCTTCTCGTGTTGGCTGGAGAGAGAGGCCATATCTGAGCAACAAAAGAGGTTCTCTTGGGGGTGACTCTTAGGCCTAATTTTAAGTAGGCTTAGCCTATCCTTTGCAGGGCTAAGTTTCATATGAACAGACCCTAAGATTGGGGGCTCAGCCTATTGCTTTAGTTGTCCCCATTGCTTGTGAGAATATCAGGAATTCTCCACTTGGGGAAGTTGAATTTTCCCATTCCTCTAAGGGAACTTTGCAAATACTTTTTTGCTCACTGTTCATGATTTAATCTTTTCTTGTCTTGATTTTTTGTGGAGAAGCATTTTAAGGCGATCGCCATGCCCCGATGCCTGGAGCACATGAGCGTTTTGTGCTGTGCGTGTGCCTGTGTGCTTGCTGGCTCTCTGTTCCCAGGGATCTCACGGGCGGCACTGCAGGTTCACCATCACAGAAGCATGGTATCAGGGAGCCTTGAGGGCTTGTCCGGCAGTGTTATACACTGTATGTCAGAGGAGCAAAGGCACACCATAACCACACCCTTGTGCTCCTGAGAGGATGGGGACTGCACGACCTGGCGCGTTGTCCAAGCACTGTTCTTCTCTTGTAGGTACTTGGTGACTTTCAGCCCCCTGATAGACACGCAGGACGACCCACAGGCCATCATCATCTGGGATACCCTCACTGGCCATAAGAAGCGAGGCTTTCACTGTGAGAGCTCAGCCCACTGGCCTATTTTTAAGTAAGTCAATCTTCAGCAGCTCAGCGTGGCTTCTTTGTAGCCTTACCTTTTTTCTTTGAAGCAGCTGGCACTTCTCTCTTTGTTCCCTTAGGTGGAGTCAGGATGGCAAGTTCTTTGCCAGAATGACGCTCGATACCCTCAGCATCTACGAGACGCCTGTGAGTGATTGTCATGATCTCAGAACCAAGTTGTCCTGTTAGTTTCCTGAAGTCTTCAATGATTTGGCTTGGGGATATATTATCTTTCCTTAATTTGTAGTCGAGTTAAAAGGAGGAGCTTTCACATATGCATGGTAAAGGTGCATTTCCTTTGCCTTTTCAGTTTCTCATGTCCCAGATTTTACCCTTAATCCCAGCCCACCTCTGCTAGCTGTAGGGGATGAGTGACGGGTCAATGGGATGGGCTTCAGAAATGTGTCTTGTGCTGTGGGTGAATTGTTTGGTCGTTTATCTATCACCCTTTACATTATCCTGCTTCCTAGGCACACTCATTGGAATCTCTTCGTTTTTATCCTTTAAAAAATGTATGTATATTGTATGTTGTTATTGAGACACTGCATGATTTGACTCAACTGTAATCCCTGTTTTTCTTGGGCAGTCTATGGGTCTTTTGGACAAGAAGAGTTTGAAAATCTCCGGGATAAAGTAAGTCACTGTTTTTATTGGGTTTGTTGTATTTGCTCTCCCTCTTTCCATACTGAATTTTTTTTTTTTGCATGGGCGGACACCGGGAATCGAACCCGGGTCTCTGACATGGCAGGCGAGAATTCTGCCTGCTGAGCCACTGTGGCCCTCCCTCAATACTGAATTTTTAAACAGCTGAAACAAGCACTGCATACTGGTCATTCCAGACAAAAAGAAATGGCACAAAGCTTAGGTGGCATATTTTTGATACCCCTCTACACACATAACACACACACACACGCATACTTGGTTTGGCGCTTTTTCACCATTTCCTCTTTTCCGTGCATGTGAATAAATCTTTTAAGAATTTATTTACATTCTTTAAGAAGAATCTTGGGTCTGCTTCATTTCATGTTCCTCATCTTGAACCTGAGACGGGGAGGTTTGTTTAGTCTTCTGAGGAAGAAGGAGAAAGGCTCCTCTGCTCCAGGGTGAGCTGTGTGTGTGAGCATTTAGACCATTCTCAGTGAATGCAACTTGTTTTCACTGCCAGAGACATTTAGGAACATTTTTATTTGTCTTAAACCTGTAGAATTAGTCGCTGTCTTTGGACAGAAATCTGGTTTATAGTTGAAAACAAGCCTAGCATGTTGTTGCTCAGTAAATGGAACGCCAAGGGAACCCAGCACTACAGGCGTGTTTCTCATGCACGGGAGCCCACAGGTTGTGCACAGCAGTCCACCAGCAGCTACCCTGAGGGCACTTCGTGCAGGGGAGGGATTGCCCTCATGTTTCCCCTCACTCAGACTTTTTGACAAGGCATTTTCCCCTTTGACACATTACTTAACCTCCGAAATCCTGTTGTCGGGTCCATCAGCCTAAAACTGATGCATAACACCTTTCTTGTAGCAGCAACTTTTGAGTTAAGGGCATGGGGAGAGCAGGGCCGGGTTCGAGTCCTCCCTGAACGACGGAATCAGCTTGTGGGTTAGGGGTATAGGGAGAGCAGGGCCGGGTCCGAGTCCTCCCTGAATGACTGAATCAGCATAGGATTGTTAAACTCTGTCTCCTCCCCTGCACGGTGAGTGTCATTGCACGTGAGAAGGGGCTCAGCTTGTGCAGGCGTGGTCTGGCCTGGACCCGGCAGTGGTGCTGCACACTAGCCACCATTGGTGTCGTCTGTGTGGGCCGTGCAGCACTGAGCTTTTACACTCAGGCTTTTTTTTTCCTCTAAACTTTTTATTTTCCTATTACCTACTCTTTGCATAACACTTTATTTTCTTTGTTCTGCAGAGATTTTTCTTGGTCTCCCGGTGGGAACATAATAGCCTTCTGGGTGCCTGAAGACAAAGATATTCCAGCCAGGGTAACCCTGATGCAGCTTCCTTCCAGGCAGGAGATCAGAGTTAGGAATCTGTTCAATGTTGTGGATTGCAAACTACACTGGCAGAAAAACGGAGATTACCTGTGTGTGAAAGTAGATAGGACACCCAAAGGTACCCAGGTAAGAGGATGCAGTGGAAGTAGGTTAGTCCTGAAATGCAATTCTGAACTAGCTGGTATTATTGTTGGGAGTATGTTAATAGTTTTTTTTTTTTAATCCTAATTTGTAGATTGTTTTCAAACCCACCTGATGCCAAAAGAAATTAGTTGTCCTGTCATAGCTAGAAGTCTTGCCATATTCTAGCTGAGGAGTAAAACTTTATTTGGTAAAACCTCTCGACTAGGTAGCAACACATCAAGAGGTCAGAGTTCACAGGGTGACACAGTGAAGCCTTCTCTGGGCATTCACCCTCCTTCCCAGTTTGCAGTTAAAATTCCTTTTTAAACACGAAGGCATTCTGTACACAGTTCTGCACCCTGCGTTTTTCATTTACATCTTTAACGTTTACCAAAGAAATTGCCTGACGTTTCCTCAGAAAGCATTTCTCTTTCCTTAAGACACACATACAGTAAGAGTCACCCTTTTAAAGTGTACAGTTTTGTGGCTTTGGTCTATTTGCAGTTTTAGAGCCATTACTATTATCTAATTCCAAAACATGTTCACTTCAGAATCCGCATACCGTTAGCAGTTACCCCATTCCCTTTTTGATCCCAAGCCCCAGGCAACCACCAGCCTTTCTGTCCTCCGTCCACTGGCTATCCTGAATAACGCCACCATGACCCGCAGCCCACAGGTGTCTGTGGGAGTGCCTGTGCCGTGGCAGGCCTGTTCAGCCTCCTGTGGGTCCGCCTTGTCACCCTCGGGGTGGGGAGGGGTGTGGGGTGCTGCCCGCTCTCCTTGCCGGCGCCAAATGCAGGCATGCCCCCTCCACACCTTCTCCAGCACGTGGATCTTCCTGTGTGTTTTATTTCTGGCTTCAGTTTTTGTTGAGGTATTTTCACGTACCACATATTCTGTCCAAAGAATACAGTGTCTCACAGTATCCCCACTTCCCACTTCATTGTGGACAGTTTTCATTGCCCCAGACAGATAATGTCTCTGCATTTTATACGTTTTCCATTTTAGATCTTGTAGGAGGTATAAAAGTGGAGTTAGAAACCAGAAATTCAGTAACGCTGGCACTTATCTTTATCGTGTCTTTACTGTTACCAGATCCTTGTTTTTGCAGGTGGCTTCCGTCTTACATAGAACTAGAAAATCCTTTCCTTTCATCCCTCAGGACTCTAGTGTCTCTTGTAGGGCCTGTCTATCTTTGGCATTCAACAGCTTGAGTATAATATGCTGCAGTGTGGGTCAATTTGGATTTATCCTGTAGTTAGTTTAGCATGTTGGATGTGTATATTTGCATCTTGCATTAATTTTGGCCAGTTCCCAGCCATTTTTATTTTTCTCTCTGTGCCTTTTTTCTCCATCTGGGACTCCCACAGTGTGTATGTTGGTACGCTTGATGTGTCCCACAGGTGGCGCCTCTGTCTACTTTTCTTTGTTCTTCTCAGATTGGATGATTTCAGTGAAATTGTTTTCGGTTTTACTGATTCTTCTGCCAGCTCCAGTCTGCTGCTGCACCCCACTAGGGAATTTGTAATTACTGTAGCTGTGGTCTTCAGCTGTATTTGGTGCCTTTGCATAATTTCCCTCTTTCTATCGACACCCCCTTTGTGCTTATCTGCCTTTTGCAGCCCTGAGTGTAAGCTTCACTCCACTTCCTGGAGAAGGAGCCTGGGTCTGTGTGCCACCCTCCTGCTTGGGCTTTATTATGGGAAAGTGCTCTGGCGGTTCTGTGCCAGCTTTACATTTGAGCGCTTGTTCCATCCTAACGTGTAATTTTAATCACTTCAAGTAGTCACTTGTTTTTACCAGGTGCACAGACTTGTCATTTGATTTAAGTGGTTTTTCATGTTTTCAATTTCCAGAATGTCACCTCTTCCTTTTTTTCTTTAAATAGGGTGTTGTCACAAATTTTGAAATTTTCCGAATGAGGGAAAAACAGGTACCTGTCGATGTGGTAGAAATGAAAGGTAAGGTTCATTTTTGTCATGCATGCTTTATGTGCAATTTTTTTTTTTGCACCACTTTTTAAAACTCATTGTGAATTCATTGCCTGAGCAAATGGGCAAGTGTGACGTCTGAAACCTTTAACTCTCGCAGGCTCTGAAGTCACAAAGCTATTTATAAGTTTAGTTTTTTCTTTTGTCCCTTTACCTTTGGTAACTTCTCCATTGTCAAGTGAAGACGCTCACATTTGTTTCCCACTGCCGTGGTGCTTCTGGAGCTGAGGAGCAGGGCCTTCACCCCTGTTTCACACGTTCCAGAGAAAAGTGGAAGAGAACGTGCTGAGAATAGATTTTTATTACACTTTGCACACAGCCGAGAGCTTTTCGTCTAGAGAAGTTCTTAGTTTAATAGCGGTTGTGAGTTCTTTTTAAGTGCTTGTGTCTGTTTCTTGGTTGTTTCATGCATGAGTTACTTGCTATTTGCAGTTATTAATTTTTTCTTTTTAATGGAAGAAAAAGATTATTTTACAGAGTTCATTTTATTTAACTTTCTCAAGGCCAGGAGTTTGAACTGATGGAAGCTGTTAAGTGCTCTATTTCTGCTTTTAGAAACAGAAAATTTACCATATTGTGTGTGTTTTTTGTTGTTTTGTTTTGTTTGTTTTGCAAAGGAGAGGAAGAGAAAGTACAGAAATAGAAAGAATGTGTAAAACCTTTTGGAGTAGAAAGACATTGTTAACCCTTTTTAAGATTCCGGGATTCTCCTGTAAGCAATAGTTGTTGGTGAGAAAGGGGCCATCGTGAGTCCCTCGGCCTCTTGGTCCCACTGTGTGCCAGTTAGGGGATGCCGAGGGCTCCTGGTCTCTGAGGACAGAGTTGCACATTTGGCCTCTTACACAAATTCAGTATGGTTCTTTGAAAATGATGTGGTATTACGTGTTTTTTTTTTGCTTGTGCCTGCCAAGTGGCTCTTTTAAAAATTCCGGGGCTATTTCTCTGGTTGAATAGTGAGAATTTTAACTGTGATCAGAAAGGTTGTTTTCTTCAGTGACCAAAAAGGGACTAACCCTTTTTTGTTGGTAACAGAAACCATCATAGCCTTTGCCTGGGAACCAAACGGAAGTAAGTTTGCTGTGCTGCATGGAGAGGCTCCTCGGATATCTGTTTCTTTCTACCATGTGAAAAGCAATGGGAAAATCGAGCTTATCAGTAAGTCACCTTTGCCTCCCTGGGAGTGGACGGGTCGCCTTTTGGCCAGTCAGCAGTGTGATAGGTCCTGTAGCTCACTGGTCTTTGCCTCGGATACGTGTTCCAGCCTGAACTCACTGTGGGTCTCTAAGTGGTATGTGACGGAGGATGACAAGGGCAGGGGCTCACCGGAGGGGTTCCTGCAGGTCCCTCAGAGACGTGCACGTCTGGGCGCACCTGCTTGGCCCTCGTGGGTTGCGTGTCTCCAACTTCCCTTTGCTTGTTTCAAGTGGAGCCTTGTCTTCTGTTGGGACTGTGGCTCGGTGCTCGGGGGCCCCTTCCTCCCAGTCTAGGTCAGGCCCTGCTTTGCTCCTGGGGTGCACTGTGGGGCTGTCAGGTAGACGGGGAGCAGAGCTGAGTCCCACATAACCTGCTTCAGGGAGAAGGGGCCTCTTTCCTAAGTCCTAGCCCCTGCTGGCAAGCTGTGGGGGCAGTGATGGCCACCCCGTGTGTGCCTTCCTTGGGGCAGTGTCAGGGCGTGCGCTGCACCTTTTCTTTGGGTGCCTTGCCCAGACCTACTCCTTTGCAGCATCTGTTTTACCCTCTCTTGGCCTTGTGTCCTTAGCATTCAGCATGGAGCTCAGCATAGGGTCCCAGCTGGGTGAATTTATGATCACTCATACTGAATTAATGACTATTGGTTACTTCACAAGCATTTTTTTTTTTAATTTATGGGGAACTGAGTAGTCAGGACCTCTCAGACATCCACTTTAGAGATGAGGCTACTACACTCAGACTCAGTGGCTTGCCACGGACCTAAGGTGCTTTGTGCAAGAGTTGGGGTGAACTGGAGGGACTCACGGTGTGCTGGGAAGGGCTTCTTTCGCACAAGAAGTTTCCATTAAGGGTGTTTGGTGCAAGGCGATGGTTTCATCTCAAGCACTTGAATTTGTATGTCTTAGGAATTGCTTTTCCATCTCTAAAGGATTTAGGTTTTACGTTGCTGTGGCCTAGCAGGTTTTTTTTGGTCTAGGATCTTTTATTTTGTAATTATTGTCATAGCGAATAAAGTAAGAACCCAGAAGCTATCTCTGTCCCACCAAACTGCAAATGATAAATAGCAGAGATGTCCAAATGTGAAATTGTAGAACCACTTCAGTAGTCTTGTGCCTTCTAGAAGAGAGATGAACATTGCAGGAAGAGATTTTTCCCATCAATGTAAGTTAATACAGAATCAAATGTTTTCATGAAATTTTAAAGCTTTTCACACATTTTGAGACAAACTACCAGAGTTATTCTCCAGTTAGGTTATTCTATCAGTAATTCAAGGTATTAATAGCATAAGGAAATGATACAAATCTGTTACCTTCAGTTAATCCTGAAGTTTTGCCTTGGTCATTCAAAAACATGTTTCAGTGTTTTAAAGTTCCTACTCGTGACATTTCATGCTGAAAACAAATGTGTCCAAATGTTAATGTAGTTTTCTTCTTACGGTAAGGATAAATGTTAGATGCACATTAGAAGTTGACCTGTGGTGGCTGGGTGCCACCCCAGGTATTCTGATTTGGGAGATCTAATGTGGAAGACCAGCATCTGTAGTTTGAAAAGCTTGACAAATAATCCTGCTTAATTTCTGTCCTAAAACAAGGCTTCTCAAATTTCTGTGTACCTATAATGCAGATTCTAATTCAGTAAGTAAGCGGTGAGGCACTTGCAGCAGGTTCCAGTGATGCACATGCTGGCTGTCCTTAGACAATGCTTTGAGCCACAAAGCCCTAGGACAGACTTTTTGTATACAATTACAATAAATAGGAACCACATGACATTAAAACCAAGAATAAGTTATTTAGAATAACATCTAATTGTGTCCCCTATTACTAAGCATCTATTATATACAATCAACATATAATTCAGAACTAAGTAGAAATTAATGCAGAAAAGCATCTCTGTGGCAATGATGAAGAAATTATATGCTTTTACTAAAAAGCCTTTGAGCCATGTACTTCTTTTTCTTTTTTTTTTTGACATGGGCAGGCAGTGGGAATTGAACCCGGGTCCTCTGGCATGGCAGGCAAGCGTTCTTGCCTGCTGAGCTACTGTGGCCCTCCCGAGCCATGTACTTCTTTACATAGCATATTAAAGAAAAGCCTTTGAACCATATACTTTTTTTTTACATAGTGAACATAAGGGTTAACTATAAATTTTAAAAAATAAATCTCAACACACAGTCTACAGTCTCAGGAATGTTTGGTAATCACAAGAACTCATGACAGGCATTTTCTGCTGCTGTTGCAGTGATAAAGCATTGAGGAGAAAGATAAGCACCCAATTTGCTCTCCATAAATTTACCCAAAATAAGAATTAGGGCTTAAGGAACTGCTTAAGGATATTCATCCTTAAGACAGGGAAGTTGGAATATCGTTTGGTTGTGCTCTTCAACCAGGCTCTTATTGGAAGAGTAACCACGAGATACCTTCTTGCTGCTGTGGTTTGGGCCCAGCATCTCGGGTGGGTGAGTCATCTGTGTCTACTTGCTGTCTGCTGCCACACTGCCTGAATTGTTCTTCCTTCAGTGTTGAAGGAAATATGGGCTGTTACAGACTCCTGGAAACCAACTGTGGTGTGCCTCATTATAATGAAGGGATAGTGAACCAGAGTCCTTCCTCTCCAGTGTTGCCTAGGCCCAGCCTTCTTGGCGCCAGGGCGTGCCATCCACTTCTGGTTTCTGTTTTTCCCTTGCTGCGGGCAGGCAGTGGCTGCCTGTACCTCGTTTCCCCACTTCCCTGCTCTACCGTCTTCAACAAGGCTGCACAGAACAAGGAAGGCGAAGCCACATGGTTTCCTTGTGTCTGAGTGCAGGTGGGAAGTAGATGGACCCCCAGTTACTGTGCTCAGGGTCCTTTCAGCAGGTAGGGGCTGAAAGCTGGGGAATCAAAGGCGGTTGTGTCATTAGAAGAATGGGTTGGTCATTTGGGGGCACACACCTCCTGGGTTCCTTCTGCCCTTGGTTCAGAGACCCTGTGCCCATGACTGTTTACTGTAAGTGGAATTCCTTGTGACATTGTTATGAGAAATTTCATTATCAAAATTAATTTTAGGGCTCCAAGATACCCTCTAGACACACCCTTCCCCTCTCCCTTTAAGTGTGGGTTGTAACGAGTCGAACTGAGGAATGGGTAATTTCTTTCAGAGGTGACAGACAGGTACTGTATGGCCTGTGTAAGGTTCTGCTGAAAGTCCCCTTTTCCCCAGGTGTCCCATGGGGCAGCACAAACCTGTCACCAAGGTTCTTCAGCCTTGCCTGTGCTTAGGTAAGAGCCGTTTACATGAGACTTTTTATTTCTTTCAGAAATGTTTGACAAGCAGCAGGCCAACACTATCTTCTGGAGCCCCCAAGGACAGTTTGTGGTGCTGGCTGGTCTGCGGAGGTGGGTGCCCGTCCCCAGTGCTGTGCTCAAACTCCGCTCGGCTCTGCCTGCTGCGGGGCTGCGGAGCCTCTTCCTGCACTCCAGTTCCTGAGCCGTGCCCACAAGAGGTCCCGTGGAGAGAGCACCCTGGGGTGGGATGGGTCCCCCCATGCGAGCAGATGGCACGTGAGCACACCATGGCGTGTCCATCACAGTCCGAAGACTCGGGCCAAGACCGGACTATTTAAAATAACCTCTTGTAGATAACGTCATTGCGTGGCCTGGAGGATTTGCCAGCATTAGGTCCTTTGTGGTTAGCCAGGTGTCCTTTTTGACAATCCAGTTACCCTGACGTAAAACCCCACGTCTCCCAGCAGGAGTGGCATTCATTAGGAGCTGGGAGAGCGTCAGTGCCTCTGCGATGGGTGCGACGAGAATGTTAACATTTCTCTCCCCCTTGCTTTTCCCTACTTAGAATGGGTAGAAATAGTGAAGAGACTGCCAGTCAGAAACTTCTGACTTCAGAGACTATCCTTTAGTTGCTTATTTCCCTGACATGATTATAGATACCTAGTATTGTATTTTTGGAGGCTCACTTAGCCTCAGGTAACATTTCCTCTAAAAGTGGTAATGGTGGACATACTTAGTACTTATAGGTGCTTCCGTATCTTCCAGCACCCTGATACCCCATTACTGCTCTGTGTTAGAGATGAACCCGAGGCAGAGCTTTGAAGTGCCCCCTCTCCACCCCCACCCCTCCGCCTCTCCACGAAGGGCTGCACCAGGAGCAAAGTAAGCATGTTTCACTGGAAGTTGCCACCCTGTCTGATCCTTGTGCTTGTGCCCGCAGCATGAACGGTGCCTTGGCGTTTGTGGACACTTCCGACTGCACGGTCATGAACATTGCAGAGCACTACATGGCCTCTGACGTGGAGTGGGACCCGACGGGGCGCTACGTGGTGACGTCTGTGTCGTGGTGGAGCCACAAGGTGCGCGGCCCGGTGTGGTTCAGCAGGACAGGCAGACATCATTGCCCCAGGGGAGAGGACCAAATGGGCATTGGCCCCACGCCTGTAGTCCTCAGGGCAGGCTTTGCTCTTATTTCATCTTAGCTCTGTCTCGCTGAGCCCTGGCTGCTTCAGGATTATTCTCAGCCTGGCCTGTTGCATTTCCTTTGAATGGGCTGGCATTTTAATTTCTCCCTCTCATGTCTCATAGCCCATCCTTGGTGCCACCTGTCACGTTGGCCGGGGGGCTTTTCGTAATGAAATCAGGTTGCATGATATCCCAGTTTATAATTCTGCCACTACAGTCTAGAATGAAACCAGGCTGCTGACAGTGGCCTGCCGACAGGGTGAGTACAGATGCCTGTTTGCACCTCTCCCCGGCACGATTTTCACTTCCAGCGTAAGGCTCGTGGTCTGGTCTGCAAATTAGATGGACATCCAGCCTGTTAGGCCCTCGGTGGTGGTTTTTCTGCTGACCCCCTTGACCTTACCACCTTATTCCCTGAGCTGTATTGACCCCCAGTCTCTGTTGTCTAAAGTTACTTCAAAGAGCCACTGAGGTGTTTGTCAGCATCATGTAAGAGCTTACTCCAGAGTGTGAGGGAAGTGCTGCCTCCTTCACTGAGGAAGTTTTGCTGCCAGGAAACCAGCTGGGCCAAACAGCATGTTTGATGGTGTGTTAATTTACATTCTGGTGCAAATTCCTTGTCACAGACCAGTAAAGGTCCAGGGTGAGCTGTGTTGTGGTGTGCTGGAGTCTGTTAGGTAATTGGTTTGTTTTCTGATCTTGACCGTCTTCTCCCTGCTGAAATGGAAGCCCAGTGAAGGCAGGATGTTGTCTTCTTCGCTGGCATGTTCCAGATACTTACAGCCTGGTTGGGCAGGTGCTCGGTACATAAATGTTTGTGGGTACATTTGCGCTGGCTCTGCTGATGACAAGGATTCCAGGGTCTCTGTGGTGACATCCCCCGCCTCCCCCAGGTGGACAATGCCTACTGGCTGTGGACTTTCCAGGGCCGCCTGCTGCAGAAAAACAACAAGGACCGCTTCTGTCAGCTGCTGTGGAGACCTCGGCCCCCAACGCTGCTCAGCCAGGACCAGATCAAGGTCTGCCGTGCCCACCACGTCGAGGGAGGGGGCAGTGATTGTGGCACAGGATGGAAATAGTCCTTTGTTATTAGGGCCTTGAGTGAGGAGGCATGAAGTGTAAAACTTGGGAGGCCTCTTCGAGGAGACCTGAGGACGATAGGAAAGGAATGGGGAACAGGGTCGTGGGTTGTTTAAAGCCTTCTGAGGGCCGTTCTGGGAAGTTCTGGACGAACTGCAGAGGTGGAGGAGACACACCAGGGAGACATGCTATTAAAGGTCTCTGGTGGAGCTAGAAGAAACATACCGTGTGATTTATGTAGTGATGTGAAATAAGGTCATCGCTGAGAGCACGGCGTGAACTGCAGGAAAGAAAGTCAGTCTCAGTGAAATGAAAACTTAGAGAAATACACTACTTGAGCTGTCCTGCGCTGTATCTGGTTAATCAGTAAGGATATAATTTCATGTTAGCGGCTTTGAAGGTGGCATTACGGTTCTCACCTTGAATGTGACTCGTCTTTGTTTCAGCAAATTAAAAAGGACCTGAAGAAGTACTCCAAGATCTTTGAACAGAAGGATCGTTTGAGCCAGTCCAAAGCCTCCAAGGTTGGTTGTGTTCCTAGAACTGAGGGAAAGCCCAGCGATTGCCACAGCCCCCTCTTGGCCTGGGAGGACCCCTGTTGAGAGGAGGGGTGAGGTGTTCTCAGGGGGAGGCGGGGGTTGGGGGTGGGTGTCAGTTCTGAAGGCCTGGAGCCAAACTACTACCGCATGCCTGAGGCAGGCTATCACTTCAGAGAAAACTCGGAAGCAGTGGGCTGGCCCCTCCTGGGGACTGGTCCTTCCGATAGAGGAGAGCAGTGTTGAAGGATGGAGAAAGAGCAGACTTAGCCATCCCACCATTTTTAGCCTCAGAGCCTCTCTGGCATTGGATTGGGTGGGGCTTACCTGTTACACAGTATTTTCTCTTTGCTTAAGCAAAAATATGATGATGCTGAATTGTGTGTTACTTTTGTGACTCTTGTCCCAAACTCTGTACTTAGGAATTGGTGGAGAGACGGCGAACCATGATGGAAGATTTCCGAAAATACCGGAAGATGGCTCAGGCACTCTACATGGAGCAAAAAAACGAACGTCTAGAATTGCGAGGAGGTAACTTCATTTGCAGAAGACAGCTTTTTAAAGTACACATATGTTAGAATATTTTTCCTCAATTCCATCTGTGTTAAAATTTCCCAGGCTTTATTTCAAGTGTTGTCTGAAGATTCTTAGATTATCCAAGAATGGAGAGGTTTCCCATTGCCTTCAGGTTCAAGTGTGTGTCCTTAGCAGAGGCTGATTCCTCCTCTGCATTCCTGCAGATTCCTGGCCAGTCCCCAGGGTTCGTGTGCAGTGCCCATGTCCTGGAAGATTGAAATCCGCACAGCACCACCAACGCAGCTGGCACTGAACACCTGCACTGCTGTTTGGCCATTTGTCCTTCTCTTTGTAGGAGTGGACACTGACGAATTGGACAGCAATGTGGATGACTGGGAGGAGGAGACCATTGAATTTTTTGTCACTGAAGAAATCATTCCCCTCGGGAGTCAGGATTGAGCCGACGCCACTGGTAAGATGCCTTCAGACAGTGAGTGGTTAATATCCTGTTGGTGGTTTTTATCTTTCCTTTGTTATCCCCATAAATTAGAAAATACTTGTATCAGGTAGCAAATGAAAATCCACTCTCACATACTCAGGGTTAGTAAAATCTCTGTAAAGAGTGTGAAGTGCACGGCTCCAGGGGAGAGGGTGGAGCTCTTCACCCGAAAGCGCTGGGCTTCCAGCTTCAAGTTGAGAAGTGGTCATCCTCCCAGGCAGTATCTGGGTATGAAGGGTCCGGGTGAGGGTGGCCCCCTCCTGTGTCCTTGCTGGCTGGAGCCTGGTGACCCACTGGCAAGGGTGGGAGGGGTGGCCACTGTTGGTCATTGGTCTCCTCCCAGCCGAGGGCCTTTGAGGCCTAGTAAGCTACCACAGAGAACACGGACACTTGCGAGGGCACAGGGCTCTTCCTTGGTGCTGGTTCTGCGTCTGAGGGAGCTGGAAAGGATGTGGGGACAGAAGGTTTACCTGGTCCCATGAGGTATTGCTGTGGCAGGGAGAGGCTCACAGGCCGACTTCAGGCCTCGGATCCATCCACAGGCTTAGCTGATGGTCAAGGCTGCTGGTGCCTGCTTCTGTTTCACTAGTGGCAGATTTACAGACATGACGGGGGCAAAGGGCACCTGGCGGTAGACTTGCAAGTCTTCACCGTCTCTCCCAGCTATCCCGGTGTTCTTTCTGATGCCCTGTCTGCTCATGGAGGAGGGCACAGTGACCTCCAGCTCCTTACGTGGCTCACTTGCTGCTGAGTTACCAAGCAGGGAGTAAACACATGTTTCTCTGTTGCAGTGTCACCGTGCCCTGTGCTGGAAACAAGTTCATCCTTTTGCAGAAAGCCTACACAATTCTGAATTTTACCTGTGCTTTCTCTTCTCTCTGGACCGTGAATGCACCTGGGATTCTTCCATCTTGACACATTTTTGTGCCTTTAAACCCCTGGTGTGCACAGTGGGGAGGTTTTAAGGCACTGCTTTCAAGTTTTTCTTGTTTGGGGTTTCTTTCCAATCCAGTATCACCAGTATTTGCTACTTAGACTCTTTTATGCAGTGCTGTGGGCAGGCACTTTTACTCCTACTGTCAGTGACATTTCTGGGCCGTGTCGTCCACTGGACAGTGTTTCCGTGTGAGGATCCTTGCTGCCTGAGTGCACGGACGGGTGCTGGGTTGTCCGGAGCAGGCGCTCGGGCGCATGTGCAGCCACGGGACCTGTGCTCAGGAGGCACTGCACACGTGCTTCCAGCCATTCAGATTGTGGCAGGTTCTCTCAACAGGCTGAACGTGGAAATAAAGCAAACCTGTAAGAAAAAGCTGTCTTTCTCCTCTCTGTCCACGTGGGTAGCGGCCTGGGCTTCCATGCCTGTCTCCGCCCCAGCAGTGACAATCTGCCTGCCAAGCCGGCACTCTGCTGGAGTTTAGCCATTTGTTATGCTCACACTTGGTTTGAAGGGGAATTCCACCGTAGTGGCGTGAAGGGAAAATCCACAACGTGCCATCCTGCTCTGTTGGACAGTTTTCAGCTGAGCTCTGTGAGTAGCACATTGCTCCCAGTCACCCCCCACCCCAGAAGACAAACCAGTTTCTAGGTGCTTGCTTTCTATGGAAAGTGCTTGCTTCACCTGATGAAGTCTTTAGATCTTCCCTTGGAGTTACGCAAGTTTGAAAATTTTATATTGAGGGTTGGCATTTTAGCCCACTGTTTTTTTTTCTGGTGAAAGGGGAGTTAACAGAACACATCCATGTGATTTCAGTCTCATTTTGCAATGTCCAGCTACCTATCTGTGCCTTGGAAAATGGCAGTTTTTTGTTTTTTTTTTTTTACTTGTTTCTTTTTGTCTCTCGGAACCTGAAGTTTAGTTTAAAAAGCAGTGAAGTGTGACATTTATGGGATTTGCGAGTCAACTATGTAGGGCAGAAGACAAAGGCACAATCCCTGCCCCTGGAGACGTGGCCTGGTCTCTGGGCTGCCGGAGCACCCCATGTGCCCAGTTCCGGCTTCCCCGGGGGAGCACGGCTGGTGCTTTTCCTTTCTCTGAGCCTTAAATTTGTCTGTGGTTTTTCTAAAGTTCTTTTAATTGTTACAACCCAATCTTTAGCTGATCCTTGTGTCACTTGGGTGTCCATTTTTATAGTGATTCTTGTTTCCTCTTATGTTCTTTAAAATTAGTCTGCCAATGCATAGTTTTATTTCATTGCAGTAAGAAAGAAAATGGCATAGTTCTACCACATTAACATTTTGGACAGGGCTTTAAAAATAAAACTGTTTTAAACTTAGTTGTAATTGTCTTAATAATTTGTAAATAAAAGATTTTGTGAAATACTTGTGCTTGCTTTGATAAACTGATGCTGTAGAAACGACTGTCACCAGGCTACTGGTGGAGATAGCTCCTGGCCCTCCCGGGGCGGGGGGCACGGTACTAGTGAAGTCAGGAGCAGCCAGAGGAGTGTGTATACCCTTAGATGCAAGTTCATGAGGGTCAGGGCCTGGACATGACACGAACCTGGCTTCACCCCCGCCCCGCTGCCTTGGAGAGGAGGCCATGGACCCAGCCTGGGCCTGGGGGCAGGGGTGGAAGGTGAGCGGGGCCTCCAGGCTGCTGCGAACTGGGGGAGGAGACCTTTCCCCTCAGGGGAAGTGGCTGGCGTCGGGTGCACCCCGGCTGGGAAGGTGCCTGGCTCCCGAGGGGGCTGCCGGCCTCGCTCTGCTCTAACCCAGGACTTATTGAATCTGGGGGCCCCGCAGCGGCCACGATGCAATGTGAGCTCACTGCAGGTGTCAGAAACGAGGGTTGCTTCAAGTGGGCTTAGGAACTTGGGCCTGTGGTGACCGTCCCCAGTTGGGGCAGCTCAGGCCGGGCCTCTTGTGCCAGGGCTTCGGGTGGAGGAGGGAGCTCTGGGTGCTGCGGGAACGGGTGTCAGCTGCGCCGCCGCAGCCCACTCCTGGGGACCTCCGGAGGCAGATGCGTGCCTGGTGCGCCTCGCGTTCCCAGGGCTTGAGGTGCTGGTGACGGCCGTCCAGCAGAGGGCCGCCTGTGCGTGTGGACGGGCCAGGGCCCCGGGAGAGGCGGGCGCGGTGCCGGGCGGGGCGGGGCAGCGCCGGTCGGCTGATGTCACCCGGGCGGGGCACTGCACCCGCCTCCTCCTCGCCCCGCGGCCGGAGCCCAAGGCGCATCATCTCCAGCCGCATGCCCTCCCACCCCTCCGATGGCCCCTCCCCGGCCCGACGCAGCCCGGCCAGGCGGGAGCTTGCGGCCCAGCCCAGGGATCAGCAGCTCATGGTGAGCCCCTCACCCAGGTGCCCTGGTCTGCAGGCCCCTCGCAGGTCCCCGGCTGCTGCTCGGCCACCCCCGGCTGCCTGCCCCCTGCCCTCCTCCCCACCCTCCTTGCCTGTCTTTCTCCCCTCACCGCCCCGTGGCCCTGCCCCTGGTCTGCCCACCTGGCACAGGTCGGGTTTCTGTTATCACCTGAGTCCCCATGTCTAGGGTCTGCCGTGTCCCTCCTAACCCAGGCCCCTGCCCGATGGCAGCGTGTGTCCCTAAGGCCTGCCTGTGCCTGCGGGGCCAGAGCAGACCCTCTACTTGGGTGCACTTGGAGCCTCCACTCATTTGACGCAGCCATGCCAGCCTTTCTGCCAGGAGGTGTGCCCCCCTTTTTCAGTGGAGTCCCAGGCCAGAGGGTTGCCCTGACCTGTGTGAGTGCACAGTGGTGGAGGTGGGACCTAGAGGCCGCTGGCCAGGCCGTCCCTCAGAACTGGGCCAAGACAGGATGCTCAGAGATCAAAGCCCTTGAACTTCATACTTGGGAAACGAAGTTTTATCCAGTAGGCATCCCACCAGGCAGGGGCACGGGCAGGGGCAGGGGCAGGGGCAGCAGTGTGACCTTGGGCAGGTGGCTTCACCTCTGCCTCAACGTCCCCCCACGACGGGGTGGCCGTGGCGGGAGCTTGGGGTGGGACCTGCGTGGTGCGGTGGGAGGGGGGTGCCCGGGCGGGGTTGCTGCGCAGGGGGCTCCTCAGAGCACAGCTGGTGTCCTTCCTGCAGGTAGCACTTCGGATTCGCCCCCTCAACGACACAGAGCTGGAAGAAGGAGCCACCGTCATCGCCCACAAAGTGGGGGAGCAGGTGAGGCTGTGGGGTCACGGGACATCCTGGGAGTGGCATGGCCTGCGCTCCCGTTGTGCCCCCAGGCATCCCTCTGAGCCCCCCTGGACCCTGGCTGCGGTACCCACTTCGCCGTGCTCCATCCATATGCACGCACTCGCTCCGCGGAGACTGACAGCGCTTACATGGCCAGGCACCGTTCCAGACAGCAGGCCAGGGCAGTGGGTGACAGATGGGATCTGACCCCACAGAACTCACTTTTCAGAGAGTGGGGGTGGGGCAAGAGAATTATCTAAGTGTGCAATATCGGGGTTGCTAACTGCCCTGGAGAAAAGCAAAGCAGGGTGAAGGGCGCCTGGGAAGCTGCTGAGCAGGCGGCGTTGGAGGGCCGAGGTGGGGGGAGTCCCGGGAGAGTGGGCCAGGCACGGGGAAGGGCACAGCAAAGCTCCAAAGTGGGGCAGGGGCAGCCGGGCCAGCACGGGAGACTGGTTTGGACGCACACACGGGTGGCTCTGCTGTCCTGCAGCATGGGGAAGGATTTCTGCTTCTTAGGAACAGATTCCAAGGCTGAACTATAGGCACAATTTAGAGACTTTTTTCATGCTACTCACTTGGCAGAATAAACACCAAATGTGGAGTAAAGCAAAATTTTGTGGAGTGAATAGGATTTCCTGTTCATCACGTAAAAGGCCATTGTCATGTGGAAAGCAGTTTGGGTCCTAGGAGTAAGTTTGCGCTGAAAGGCCAGGAATCCAGACATTGGTGAGGGAGGCCACTGGGGAAAGCTCCCCTCTGCAGTGGGGGCCCGGCACCCTGCCAGGGGGGGTCAGGGAGCTTGGGGAGCACTGCCCCAGGCGGGGCAAGGCCACAATGTCCATTGCGTCTGAGCATCTCAAGGGGGCAGTCTGACGGTGGGCAAAGAGGTTGAGGGCTAGTGCTCAGGTCACAGAAAACCAAGCAAATTTTAAAACAAGGTAGTTGTTAAACTGAGGGAAAACAAAAAGTTTTGCAGGAAAGCTTAGAAACGAAGAGAGTTTATCTCGTCCTAATATGCAAACACTGAGCGTTCGAGCTAACTGAATTCTATTTACCCACACTGGGTGGCAGCTGAGTCCTCATTCTGCACAGAGGAAGTCAAGAAACGACAGAAAAGGACATGCGAAGTTGCAGTGTGTAGTCTGTGCGCCCGCTGTTCAGAGGCATGGTGATAAAACCCCACAGAAGCAGCTACAGAGGTCGGGGGAGCAGAGGAGAAGGGGCAGGGGCCGCTGTCCCATAACCAGCTTTGCAGAAGCATCGACAAGGCTACGTGTGCGGGGACCCCCCCCCACCCCCAGTCCCTGAAGAGGGGGGTGGAGAAGCAGGGACCCCGTACTGGTGGGCGGGAAAGGGCGCGGCCGCTGTGGGGAACTCGGTGGTGGTTCCTCAGAAAACTGGACAAAGCATTTCCTTATGACCCAGTCGTGCCACGCCGAGGTGTAGACCCAAAAGAACCAAAAGCAGGGAGCCGGACAGATGTCCATCACAGCACTGTCCACAGAGCCAGAAGGCAGAAGACACCCGAGGGCCATCCACAAGTGATGGAGCCATAAAACGTGGTCCACCCCCCAACAAGATGCTGCCCAGCCACAGACAGAAGGCAGGGCTGGCCCACGCAGCCACTGGTGAGCCTTGGAGATATCCTGATGGGTGAAATAAGCCAGGCACGGAAGGACGCATGCTGCACGATTTCTCTTAGAATAAGCAAGTTCATAGGGACAGAAAGCAGCACAGTGACCGGGGTGAGGGGCTGCCGGTTGTTGGTAAATGGGCATGTGGTTTGCTTCAGGATGGTGGAAATAGGCTGGAAATAGTGGTGAAAGCTACAGACTATTGTCAATGTTCCCTAATGTTAAAGGTTTGTCCATTGAAAATGGTTTAAACCTGCAGTGACAAGAAGGGTGTGCCCTTTTAAAATGCCCTTTAAGGCCAGTAATGACAATTCGCTGGAATTGATGGTGACTGAATGCTGCACCCTCAAGGCCGTGGCACTTTGCCCATGTGGGCACAGCTGACCTCCTCTGCTGGACCTGGATGACCTCCTGGAGGCTTTAGCTGACCCATGGGTGGACCAGAATGTCCCTCTTCTGTCTCGCCTCCTGGTATCTGCCTGGTCACCCAGGCAGAAGTGACCACCAATGGAAGCTCACATCAGCAGGTGACCATTTGGCCCCAAGTTGGACGTCAGTTGCTGGGGGCCAGTGGACTCTAACCTGCTTCTGCTTTTGTGGATTTGCTCATTCTAGAGGTCATGTGCGCAGCGTCCTGCAGCATGGGTCCTTTGTGTGTGGCTCCTTTCGCTCAGTGAAGTGCCCTCAGGGGACATCGTGTTGTCGCCTGGACCAGAGACCCTTTCCTTTTCACAGCTGCATAGTCTCATGCTGTTCGGATAGAGCCCAGTTTGCTTTCCACCCTTCATCCGCCGATGGCCCCCCGGGTTACGTCCACCCCTTCAGAGCCCTCCTTTCCTCCCGCAACGTCATTGCTCGGGTGCTGGGCTGGGAGTTCTGGCAGGGGCTGGCCAGTCCTTCCACAGTCCAGCCGGGCTCCTGGCAGCTCAGCGGCTCTGGGTGGAGGGCAGCTGTCCCACGTCATCCCGTCCCCCATCCCCTCGGTCTTTAGGAGAAGAGCATGGAGGGAAAGAGTGGAAAGTCATGGAAAATGTGCTGGCCAGAAGCCAGGTGCAGCTCCAGGGCCCTGGTTCCAGACTGGGCAGAAACCCACCCACACACCCCCAGCAGGCCCCCACCCCCTGGAGCCCCCCAGTTTGCAAAGCTGTGAGCCCAGCAGGGCTTGGGGTGGAGTGACCTCATGGCCAGCTCCGCACCCTCTTATAACCCCTCAATGCCGCCCAGCCGCCCTGGCCCCGAAGTCCGGGGAGGTCGGGGGACCCCCTCCCCCATTCCCACCAGCTCAGCAGCGCCTTGCAGCAGTAAACAGCCGAGACTGTGATTTGTTTCTAATTGCCCCTGCCCCTCCCTGCTCCGACTCCCTGGGAAGGCCTCCTCTGAACTTCCCTGTCCCCGGAGACCCTAGCACACTTCATAATGACATATTTACGCGAGCTAGCGGGTGGTCCCTGGGATACAACGCAGTTCTCAGAGAAACCGCAGGCGGGCCGGGGGTCCTGGGTCTCCACGGGCCCCTGGGAGGCCCTGCCCCTTTTCTCCCCTTCCCTCAGCACCCCCTGCCCCCAGCAAGGAGTGGAGAAACTCAGGGTCACACCGGGAGGGCACAGCAGCGAGGTTGCCAGCTCAGCACTTCACAGTTTCCAGAGCCCTTCCCAACCCCTAACCCACCAGTCCATCGAAGGGCCTGAGCGGTAGGTTGCTGGTTGTACTAGTCGACCCTCCCCAGGGAAACAGGGCCAACAGGAGGTATAAATACATAGACAAAATGTAAACATGAAATTTATTATAGGGACTGGCTCATGCGATCATGGGGATGGGCAAGTTTGGATTCTATAGGGCAGGTGGCAAGCTGGGAACTCTAACAAAGGTTTTGATGAACTCCCCAGGAAAAGCTGGCTGGCTCAAGTAGAGATGGAACTTCTTCCTCCTCACTGGAAATCATCAATTCTGCCTTGAAGGCTTCCGATGGATTGGATGAGCCTTCTCTTATGGCTGAAGGCAATCTCCTTTGTTGATTGTAGATGCAATCAGCTGTAGATGCAATCAACTTACTGATGATTTAAATCCAGGAAATACCCCCACAGTAACAGTGAGGCCAGTGTTTGCTTGGCCAGACAACTGGACATTCACCTGGCTAAGTTAACACAAGGATGTCAGCATCACAGCAGGCTGCAATGTTGTTGGGAAATGTTCTAGAAGTTCTGTGCCCTCCAGTGTGACTGGCTATTTCCAGGAATCTGTGCTGGTGTCCTGGGGCGATGCTCAATTGATCCAGCAACGTTTATTCAGTGCTAGCGCGGGATGGGCTGGGATGCACAGCCTGGCAAGGGCTGGGGGGCAAGCCATCGGGTTTGGGGCGCAAAAGCTGGACACGCAACTTCCTCAGACAGGAAGGAGAGAGGGTGCCGGGAGCCCCCCAAATCTCTCTCCTGGGGGAGCACAGAGGCCTCCAGTCCAGCTGGTGTCCCCCATGCATGGGCCTCTGACCCTGTCCTCATTGCTCCAAGATGGTGGTGCTCACGGACCCCGGCGACGACCCTGACGACACGCTGCGCGCCCATCGGTCCCGCGAGAAGACCTTCATCTTCGACACCGTCTTCGACCAGGGAGCCTCCCAGGTGCCCCCGCTGCCCCCGCACGTGTTCCCCTCGGACCCCGAGCCTGAGCCAGGTGGTCCCACGGGGGACTCAGCGTCACCCCTTCATTTCCATGTGCATTCGTTCACTTGCTTGCCAACGCCATGGCCTGGCACATTCCTGACTACCAGGTGCCTGATGCCCGGCCTTGGAAAAGCGCTACCCCCAGCAAGGGGGGTGCCCGGCCTGCGTTGGGGGGCACAGTTCAGCCCCACCCAGAGAGGGTGAGACAGCCGGGCGTGGGGGCCGCTGGGGGCCGCACGCCCATTTTGCAGCTGAAGAAGCTGAGGCTCGGGGTCAGGTGCTCCACTCAGACCCTTCTTCCCCGCCCACCCGTCACAGTCCTTGCTGGACAGAGGGGACCTCGTCGCTCCACTCACACAGGGTGGAGGGGTCCAGGCCAGGTCTCTGGAAGTGGGGGGATCCAGGCGAGGAAGTGGAGGTGCTTCAGCCCAGGGGAAGCCCGTGCAGGACCCCAGGCTTACTCCAGCCCCGGCGCCCAAGGGTGTGCAAAGCCAGCCACGTCCCCCAGGAAGCTGCATGCAGCTCCTGGAGTGTCTGCTGGGTGTCAGGGGCCCCACGCAATGCATGATCGTCTTCCAGTGCCAGCTGGGCAGCGTCCAGGAGTCAGCTGGGGCCGCAGCCTCTGCAGGTCCTCTGGGCTGAAACTTCTAGAAGGTTCCCTCACTTGGCATTGCATTCCATCTGCCAGACCGTTGACGGGAGCCCACGTGGCTTCCTGAGGAAAGCGGCCTCTCCTAGGCTCAGTGCGCCCAGGGCGCATCAAGGCTGCCCTGGGCCCGAGGGGAGGGGCGCTGGACTCTGGGTCCCAGAGGGAGGGCTGAACAGGGGCTGGCCTAGGGCTGAGGTCACCTTGCACCTGCCCACCCCAGCACCCTCAGTCGCCTGGGGGCGCCAGGTCAGTGGTGGGGGGGGAGACGGGGGGAGGGGCCTCTGCAGACGTGGGCCCCCGGGGCGTGGGGATGGCTCCCTCCTGTAGGGCCAGGCGAAGGTTCTAAAGCAGGAGGGTTTGCACAGCAGGGGCATGTCCAGCTGCTGTCCAAGCAAACAGGCTTCTTTGGCGGTCAAACTCTAATTTAGCCAGATCCTAACAGCACGGAAAGTAGAGGGGCCCTGACTGTTAGCATTTGCTGCACACCGGCAGCTGTGCCTGAGTCCTGGTCAGGCACACGTTTACAACCCTCACGGAATCCTATAAAACGTAGGAAGACATTTCCCCCGTCTTACAAATGAGGAGCCCGAGGCTCATGGAGGTCTGCAGCTTGCCCGAGGGCAGATGGGACTGGGTCAGAGAATGTGAATGTCCAGAGCTGGAGGAGAGCAGCACAGCACTCTGCAGAGAGCACTGGCTGTGGAGTCCACCCAGCCTGGGCCCAGACGCTGCTTCTCCCTCCCTCGAGCTGGATAACGTGTCAGGGCTGTTGAGAAAGTGAAACGGGGTGAAGGGCAGGGCCTACAGAGGAAATGTGGGGTGGGGGTGGAGTGGGGGCTGCTGCTTTATCAAGTCCAGCCAGAACCACACACCCTCCCATGCCAGCCCTGGAGGTGTCATCCTTCCTTGGCTTGCATACCCCTGAGGACAGGGAGCTCACCCCCACACGTTCTCATGGTGAGGAATTGCTGCCCTCCGCCAGATCCTCCCGGCCTGAGCCCCTCCTCCCTGGCCACGCAGAGGCTGTGCGCCCCACAGACATGCACCCCGTCACCACCTACCTGATTCTCAGTTCTGGCAGAAGCCCTGGAAGTGCCTGGCATCTGTTTCAGGTCTAATGTAGGCGGGCTTGGCTACTGTCACTGGCCCTCCCGCCTCGTCCTCCCTCCCAGCCACCTGGGGGACAGCTGCACAGGTGCAGATGTGTGCCTTGGCCGGGCCCGAGGTCAGGCAGCTGCAGGACCAGGGCGAGGCTGGCTCAGCTTCCTGGGGCTGCCGTGACCCATGCCGCGAAACAAGCCGCCTCGCAGCTCTGGAGGCCAAAGTTTGGACACCGACATGGGAAGGGCCCGGGTCCCGCCGAGCCTGTCTCTGGGGCTCGTGGCGGCTGGCTGTTCCTTGGCTGGGGCTCCCTGTCCGTCTGTCTGCGTCTCCCGTCCTCTTCTCACGAGGACACTGGTATCAGACGAAGGGCTGACCCTACTCCATGGCCCCACCGTCGTGACCATTTCCAAAGGCCATGTTCGGAGGGCCTGGGGCGTGAGACTTCAGCCTATGTTTTTTGGGGGACACAACCCCCCCAGACCAAGCCCAAGGACATCCACCGCCCAAGCTCCTTCCAGCTTCGCCAGCCATGTCCAGAGGGAGCAAAACGTTTGCAGATACAACGTGCTGGTCCTCTGAGTCCGGCTGTCTCTGTGACCGTCCGCCCTTCCATCCGTCTGCAGGAAGATGTGTACCGGGCCACCACTCAGCACTTGGTGGAGGGTGTCGTTTCCGGCTACAACGCCACAGTGTTTGCCTACGGCCCTTCAGGTAGGGCCCCGGCAGCATCCTGGGGGACAAGCGGTGGGAGGCCGGGGTGTGTCCCTCAACAGCAGCCCTGAGCGGATGTGAAGCCAGAGGCTCAGAGAGGTCGAGTGAGTGCCCAGGGCCACACAAGGTCACCCCAGGGTTGCCCCAGGGCCACACAAGGTTGCAGGCTCGTGGGGGTGAATCTGGAATTTAACCCAAGGCTGCACTTTGCTGCCTGGGGGAACCCATGGATTTCTTTAGAATGACAGGTTGGGCTGACAAGCTTTTGTAAGTGAACTAGCCCAAAGCATTAGAGCTGGACATTAGAGCGTTAGAGCTGGACGGGCCCCGTGGTGACCCCTTCATTGTGCAGATGGGAAACTGAGGCCCTGAGAGGTGACTTGCCCAGAGTTGCTGCTTGTCATGTTTCGCTCATTCACTCCCCCAGCTGCGTGGGCTCCTGCTCTGGCCGAGGATGAGCGAGGGGTTTTTGCCCCTGGATAAGAGGAAGGGTAGAAAGTGAGGCATCCCTGAGAAAGAGGCGCCCTGAAAAAGTTCAGTCCATAGATTTTCTTATTATAAAAACAGCACAGGGCCGGCGATGGCAGCACAGTGTCAGAGTTCTCACCTGCCATGCTGGAGTCCCGGGTTCATTTCCTGGTGCCTGTTGAAGCAAAAAAAAAAAAGCACAAACATCTTAAGGAGAATTCGGAGAAAAAAACACTTTCTCTTAGTCACCCTCCTCTAAGCTAGCTGCATTTTGGCTTTAGATCCTTCAAGTTTCTTTCCTCCTCCCAGGTTTCCTTCTGCAGAATAGTCATCAGACAGGGCAGAGGGTTTCCTCCCATTGCCCAAACAGGAAGAGGCCTTTGACTGCAGGACAGCTTGCCCCATGGAGGGGGCAGCATGCACAGTGCCCTCCGCCCCCCCCCCCAGGGATGCACAGAGCCCCCCCAGGCATGCACAGTGCCCTCCACCACCACCCCCCGGCATGCATAGAGCCCCCGCAGGCATGCACAGTGCCCTCCGCCCCCCCCAGGCATGCACAGAGCCCCCCCTCAGGTGCCCCCCGGGGCCTGTCCGCCCCCGCAGGTGCAGGGAAGACCCACACCATGCTGGGTGTGGACGCAGATCCCGGCATCTACCTGCAGACCCTCACCGACCTCTTCCGGGCCATCGAGGAGACCAGCGACAACACATACTACCGCGTGTCCATGTCCTACCTTGAGGTGAGCGCCCTCCGCCTCGACCTCCCCAGCGGCACAGTGGGCACGGCCGTGCCAGCCACATGCGTGTGGGGTTAGAGTCCTGGGCTCCGGGCCTGGCCCCAGATCCTAGGGGGCTCCTCCTGCAAGCTTGATGCCCCCAACGTGAGCCCCTGAGTGTCCCGCTCCCCACTTCACTCTCAGGTTCTCTGGTCCTCCCCAGATTTACAACGAAGTGGTCCGGGACCTCCTGAACCCGTCCTCGGGGCCTCTGGAGCTGAGGGAAGATTCCAGAGGCAGCATCCAGATTGCGGGCCTCACTGAGGCCTCCACCTCGAACGCCCAGGAGGTGAGGGTCCTGGCTTCCCCAGGGAACGTGGCTCAGCGTGGCAGCCACGCACCCAGCAGGGCCACAGAGGCCTTTCTCAGCGCTTGGAGCAGAGGCCGGCGCGCAGCTCAGAGCTGCTTCCACGCAGCGGCGCCCGCGCTAACCACACAGCAATCCCCTCCCCCAGCGCTGCTCTCCTGGGCTGTGCTCACGGCGTGCGGGGGCGCACGTCACAACCTCCACGGTGCGCGAGGGGCGCGCATCCCACCCTCCACGGCGCACGCATCCCACCCTTCACGGCGCGCGAAGGGCGCACGTCCCACCCTCCACGGCGCGCGAGGGGCGCACGTCACACCCTCCACGGCGCGCAAGGGGCGCGCATCCCACCCTCCACGGCGCACGCATCCCACCCTCCACGGTGCACATCCCCCCTCCACGGCGCTCGAAGCGCACAGATCACACCCTCCCTCTGTGTCTAGCTGTGCAGTCAGAATCCTCCACATGGCCCTCACAGCCAGCGGCAGTGCGCCCAAGGTGTGCCGTCCGCCCCCACGCCCAATCCTAATGACTGGGGTGAATGGGATAGCGTCCCCACTTCAGCCCTCACGCCCTTAACGAGCAGGGAAGCTGTGAACATGTCTACAGACCCGTCTTTTCTGTTTCCCTGTGTCAGCCTGTGCTCAACGCCGCCCACAGAGTGGGCTTCCTAAACCAGATCTGGTTGGGCCACTCACTTGCTCAAGAACCTTCAGTGGCTCCCTCTTGCCTCCCGCAGAGTTGAGACTCCATACCCTCTAGCCCTGCTGGCCATGCCCCCAGTCCACATGCCCTTGGCCCCCTTGCTCATGGGTTCCGGGGAGCAGAGGCGGCACCCTCTTGCCTAGTCTACCCCTGAACCACCTTGTGTGCCCATTGCCTATTCTTTAGTAACAAAGACAGTCTCCATCCTCTCTCTCAATGCTCTGTAGTCCTAGCAGGAACGTGGCACATGGTAGGTGCTCAGCGGAGGCGGGCAGGCTTGGTTCCCACAGCTGCTTGCCTGGCAAATGGATTTCCGTCCCCTGGCCAGCTCCAAGGAACTGACCCGAGCGCCTGGAGATCTGTATTGAAAAAGGCTGTGGGCTGCAGGAGGCTCTGAAGGGGGGCCGGGTCACCCACGGGCGGCGGGAGCCGTGGGTGGAGGGCGGCAAAGGCAGCGTGCCAGGCCCCACCGCTCAAGGCCACACCAGGCTCTGCGGCAGAGGTCCCAGCAGTGTGGCCGGCCCCAGTCCCTCTTCTGTCCTCAGATCATGCAGCTCCTCACCAGGGGCAACCGGCAGCGCACGCAGGAGCCCACGGCCGCCAACCAGACGTCGTCCCGCTCCCACGCTGTGCTGCAGGTTGCCGTGCAGCAGTGGCGCCGCGGCACAGACGTAGCCGAGGAAGTGTGCGTCGGGAGGCTCTTCATGGTGGACCTGGCCGGCTCGGAGAGGGCATCTCAGGTTCCGTCCCTCTCACCCCTTCTCCTTTATGCGGCCCTTCCCTCAACACTCCCCCCTCCCCCCGTGGAGAGCAGGACCCCTGCGCCCGCCCCAGCGTGCGTCAGCACGGAGGATAGTGCCTGGCCCAGCGGCCAGCGGCTGCTGCGCAAGCTCTGAAGGGTCAGCATGTCCAAGGAGGGCTCCTCGGGGGGCAGGGCCCTACCAGACATTAAGGAAACTCAGGCCCACCCTCGGGGCACTCAGAGGAGCCTCCAGGGGGGACAGATGTACTGAGCTGACGGTTCCTGTCCAGTCAGGGATGTGCTTTGGGTCTGCACACAGGCTGGATGGACAGTCTCAGAGCTGGGCCTGAACAGGTCATTAGGAGTTGACTGGGGGAAGCCCAGGAACAGCATTTCAGGCAGTGGGAACAGTGTGCAAAGGCGGGTGTGGAAAGGATTGCGTGGCTTTTGGGAGGATGGTGCACAGTTTATCAAGGCTGGAGCCTGGCTGCAGGCCCTGCCCCAAGCCCCTGAATCAGAGCTTTTGTAATGCCCTGGGAGTGGGTGTTGCAGCTGATCCTCTACAGCCCCAGTGGACCGAGCTTTCCGTGAGGGCAGGGACCCAGCCCAGGGCCAGGAATGCTAACATGCTAGTGCTTGATGGTGGCAGGGGTCAGAGTGAAGTTTTTTGTGCCCCTCAAATGCTCAAACCACCGTGCAGGGCAGTTAAGTGTCACAGCTGTGCAAGTCTCACAAGGCAGGTGGCACTGCCTTCTCATCCCATTTTGCAAAAGCAGAAGTCCAGGCTCAGAAAGATTGTGCGACTTGCCAGTGTGCACATTTACAAAGCGGGGCTGCTGGGCTTTGAGCTGGAAACGTCTCAGCGTGGCTGGAGACGTCTCAGCGTGGCCCAAATCCACGCCTTTCGTGACTCTGATCTCTGCCCTTCGCTCGTGCCGTGAGCTCTGCGTCTTTGGGGTTTGAGTGACCGATGTCACTTCATTCATTCTTGCACCTGCTTGCTCTGTGCCTGGCTCTGCCCTCAGCGCTTGGGGCCCTGGGTGCTGCCAGCCCAGTGCTGGGTGGAGGCAGGTGCTGACCGACCCATGTAGACACAGCTGGGTGGTGATGGAGGGGGGCAGCGTGGTGGACTCTGGGCAGGCGGCTGAGAAACCAGTCTTGGTAGAAAGTTGGAGTGTCTGTATGGCCGTCCTCAGGAGGCTAGGTGAACCCTGGTCTTCTGGACGTAGCTTTGTGAGAGGTCAGCAGAGGAGGCGTCCAGGTCCTGGTCCCTGCTCTCCCCCTAGCTCTGCCTCAACTTGCTGTGTGCCTTTGGGTCGGTGCCTGTCCCTCTCTGGGCCCTGGTCTTTCTAGCTGCCTAATCAGGTGGCCAAGAGGAGCTGCCCTTAGGGCCTACTTGACTTTCATTTCTACATAAAAATCCACCTGCCAAACATTTGTGTTCCTGGGCGCTGGGTCTCCAGGGGAGTCTGTAACCCGGCGACGGGACTCATGACAGAATAGCTGCCTCTGGCTGGGGGCCACGCCGCTGTGGGCCCCTGCGGAACCCTGGCCCCCACCTCATCCTGCACTCCTTGCCTGCCTGGGGCCAGCTCTGCGCTGGCCTGTGCACGCATTGTTGTTCTGACTCTGGGAAGTGGGCACTCTGCCTCTTTGGGCCCAGGAGGAGGCCGAGTCTTCGGTGGGGAGTTTTGTCCCAAATGGGTGGTTTAGGCCATTCTCAGACTGTGCTCCTCCTGGACTGCAAAACCTGTGTCCTGAAGAAGAGAACGTCTGTATTTGCTTGTGATTCCAAAAGTAATAGTGACAGGAAGTGTGGAAAATCTGGAAAACGTAGGTATAAGCAAAAAGAAGACGGTAGGCGTTCTGGCCGTGTTGGCCCAGCACGTGCTTGGCCCTGGGCTTGGGGACACGGCTGCGGTCAGTTGGACGGACAGGGTTCTGTCCGCCTGCGCCCATGTCCCCGTGGCAGGGGAGGTGGTCGGAGCAGGTGCAGAAATATTGAACATACAAACGAGCAGGACCAAGGCGGAAGGAGCTGAATGATTGGAAGGAACTAAGCAGGGTGATGCAGCAGAAACGTAAGAGGCTGGGTGCTGTGGTCTCTATTTTAGGGTGCAGGGCCAGGCGGGGGTCCCTGTAAGGAAGAGGCAGAGAGCTGGTGGGAGGAGCCCGCTTGGTCTCGTGTGCTGTTCTGGAGGGGGCGGTGCTTTCTAGACAACGCACACACCTTCACCGCGGGGCGGAAGGGGACTGCCCTGCGCCCCTCCCCCAGGACACCGAGTGGCTTTGGCGTCAGGGCTGACCTCCGCGCCATCCCTTTTAAAGGCTGCGCAGTGGACCCCCAGACCAGCCCTCCCCGCCCAGGACATGCCGGTGGTTCCCAAGATTTCCTTAGAATGGGGGGCCCCGAGCCTCGGCCGCTCCCTGGGCAGTGGGGCCGCGGGGGGTGGGGGTGGGCACGGGGCAGTGCCCCCGCCTCCAGCCCGCCTGGCCTCGCCCTGCAGACCCAGAACCGGGGCCGGAGGATGCAGGAGGGCGCGCACATCAACCGCTCGCTGCTGGCGCTGGGCAACTGCATCAACGCGCTCAGCGAGAAGGGTGGCAGCCGCGCGCAGCACGTCAACTTCCGGGACAGCAAGCTCACGCGTCTGCTCAAGGTGCGGGCGCGCCCGCGCGGGGGGTGGGCGTCGCTGCTGCGGCTTCGGGGTGCTGCCCGCCAGGTGAGGGGCCCGGGCCTAAGGCTCCTGCCTTCTCTAGTCATTGCGTCACTCCCCCCATCCAGCCTGGGCTTGCATGCTCCCAGTGACAGAGAGCTCACTACCTCGCCAAGTCTGCCTGCTCATCATGGGCAACTCTGACCATGAGAAAATGTGTCCTTATACTTAGCTGGACACCATCTCCCCCTTTCAACTCGAGTGGACTATAAATAAACAGGCAAATCGGCAAGCCGCCGCCTCGTGGAGTGCACTCTCTGGTCCTCCTCTGCTGAAGCTGGGTGAGAGGGCAGCAGGAGCGGGACACACTCACGCTGCTCCACCCCTGCGGGGACTGAGCCCTCCGTGGGGCCCAGCGGGGAGGGGCAGGGGGGCGTCCCGGTCCAGGGGCACGTGCTAAGCCGGGGCCTGCGCCCGAGCAGGATGCGCTGGGAGGAAACAGCCGCACGGTGATGATTGCACACATCAGCCCGGCCAGCTCGTCCTTCGAGGAGTCTAGGAGCACCCTTCTCTACGCCTGCCGAGCCAAGACCATCAAGACGCGGGTGAGCGTCCCGCCCTGCCCAGACCCAAGCAGCCGTGGCCGCGCGTCCGGGGGCCGAGGGCCAGGCTCAGCCCCCAGAGTCCCCCGCGGGGGCCCTCCCTGGTGTCTGCCAACTTCTGGGGCCTCGGGTGACCCCAGGCTGTGGCCTGTCCTCCCACTGCCTTGTGAGCCCGGGCTGTGCCTTAGGACCCAGCCTGCAGCCCGGGAGAGCCCACCTCTGTTCCCTATTTGCTCAGCCCACAGAGACGCTGTCCCCAGTCACGTCATGTCGGTGTCTCTGCCGTGGCCGTGGGCGTGCTCGGTCTCCACATGACTTTCCTCCCTCAAGGCCCAGGGCTGCCCGGCACGGAGGTGGCCTTGCCGCCCCATTTCACAGATTGGTCCACTGAGGCTCCCAGAGAGCAGCTTTTCCAGCCGTCCAGAGCTAGGGAGGCACGGCCGGGGCTGGGCCCAGGCAGCCATTCAAGCCCCTTTCTCCTCTGTCTACGTGGCCGTGCATCCGCCTGTCAGGGCTGCCGTGAGAGCTCGGCACTGTGCGCAGGGTAGGGGCCAGCGAGAGCCCCGGTGTGACTGTCGTTACCACTCTCCCTGGCCGCCACCTGCCACGTGCACAGGCCCTGAGCTGACGACGCGCTTGAGTGAGCATGAGCCCCTCCCCAATGAGCCTCAGGGAGCTGGGAGAGAGCATGCCAGAGAAGACCAAACCTGGGGGGGCTTCCTCCAAGTGCATCAGGCCGGGGGTCCCCGAGAGGGAACGCTGGGCTGGCGGCGGCCAGGGTGGGGTGGCCAAGCAGGCCGCAGGGCAGCATCCGGCCTGGGATAGAGCCCGCGAAGCTGCCCCAGAAACCCCCATGTGCTCAAGGAAGCTGGACGGCAGGAAGCCCCCAGAGGCCCATCAAAGGGTGGGGTGCGCCCTCCTGTGGGACCCCCGTGGCTGCCCGGGAGCAGGGGGAACGTTTGTGCAGATGGACCCTCCAGGACGCATTGCAGGATGAGAAAAGCAGGGTCAGGGGTGTTAGCCTAGTCTGATGCCATTGGTATAAAAATCCCATGGTCAAACCCGCACACAGAAATACGCTGGGTCTCTCTGGGTACAAGTATAGTACAGCTCTGTGCAGAGAGAGATCTGGAAGTGCCAGCAGCATGGTGGCAGTGGGGACCTGTGGGGAGGGGCCGATCGAGCGGTCTTTTTACATCTAATGTGCTGTTTGTATTTTTTTTTTTTTTAATAGGCTCTATTTTTAGGGCAGTTTTGGGTTTACAGGAAAATTGCACAGAAAGCCCCTGGGGTTCCCATGTCCCACCCTAACACCCAGTGTCCCAGTTCGTACCGTCTTGCATTAGAGTGCCACATGCGCACAATCGATGAGGCAGCTCGGACGTGTTATTAGGAGCAGAGCCCACTGCTCACGGTGCAGCGGTCCCTCCCTGGGCCCTGCAGTTCTGAGGGTTTGCACAGGGGCGTCACGCTGTTCTCCACTCTGCAGATGCACTCAGAATGGTTTTGCTGCCCCGAGGGTGCCCCATGCTGCCCCCACCCCTCTCACTTCCTCCTCCCCATCTCCCACCTCCCCTGAACCCCCAGCAACCATTGACCTTCTACTGTCTCTACAGCGTTGCCTTTTCCAGTTGAATTTCCACTTGAATTCTCGCCAGGTGTAGCCCTTTCAGACCGGCATCTTTCCCTTAGCAGTCTGCTTGTCAGGTTCCTCCACGGCTTTTTGTGGAGGAGAGCCCATTCCTCTTTCACCCCTGACTAATATTCCACTGTATCATTTGAACTTTTGTACCAAACGAGTTTGCATAGCACTTGCGTAAATACATCATCCTTCAAACCGCGTCCTCCATGGGACCGCGCTGGCGCTATCTGACCTTGGCCACACGTCCTGCTCCTAGGTCAAGCGCAACCTGCTGAATGTCTCCTACCACATCGCGCAGTACACGGACGTCATCTCCGACCTGCGCAGGGAGGTCGAGCGCCTCAAGTCCAAGATCGAGAAGCAGAGGAAGGAGAAGCACGAGCCCAGCGTCCGGGATGCCCGAGGTAGTGCTGGGTGGGACCAGGGGTCCTTGTGCTGTCTGGTAACCTCTGCCTCCTCCTGTGGCCCCCAGGAGCCAGGCCTCCTGGTGCACACCTGCACACCTGCACACCTTTATACCTGCGCATCTGTACACCTGCACACCTACATACCTTTATACCTGCACACTTACACACCTTTATACCTGCACACCTGTACATCTTTATACCTGCACACCTACATACCTTTATACCTGCACACTTACACACCTTTATACCTGCACACCTGTACATCTTTATACCTGCACACCTACATACCTTTATACCTGCACACTTACACACCTTTATACCTGCACACCTGTACATCTTTATACCTGCACACCTACATACCTTTATACCTGCACACTTACACACCTTTATACCTGCACACCTGTATACCTTTATACTGGCACATCTGCACACCTGTACACCTGCACACCTGCACACCTGTACATCTTTATACCTGCACACCTGCATACCTGTACACTCGTATATCTGCACACCTGTGCACTTGCACACCTGTATACCTGCACATCTGTACACCTGTACACCTTTATACCAGCACACCTGCACACCTGCACATCTTTATACCTGCACACCTGCATACCTGTACACTTGTACATCTGCCCACCTGTATACCTGCACACATGTACACTTCCACACCTGTACACTTGCGCACCTGTACGCCTGCACACCTTTATGCCTGCACACCTGTACACCTGCACACCTGCACCCAGAGGTTTACTCAGTAGTGCAGGGGCTCTGAGTTCCATCGCAGCCAGTGTCTTCCTGGGAGGCCTTCAGGAAATCCCTCAGCTTTAACTTCCTCTCCTGTAAATGTGGGGACTGGAATGGGCTCCCTGCGTCCTTCTCCTTTCTCCCTTTTTACTTCTTCTCTTTTTCTTACATTTCTGTTTTGTTTTTTCCTTCTACCCCAAAATCTGTTTTATTTAGACCTCTCTTTTCTGGTTCTTAGTGCACACCATAGCTTTGCCACAAAATGATAAAATTAATCAACAAGTTAAAAAGGCAGGTTAAGTACACCACAGCCAAGTCAGGCTAAACAGCATGTGCGTGTGCCCAGGGCTGTGGATGCAAACACACACATTTATATGTTTTATTGTTTAGGAAAATAAGTTTTACCTCTATTTATAGAGGATTTCCAAAAATCAATAAGAAAGAGCAAACCATCCGATAAAAAATAGGCAAAGAAATGAAGAGGCAATTCACAGAGGAAGCCCGCTGGTCAGTAAACAGGAAAAAGTCACCAGCTGCGTTAGGCAGCAGAGAGATGCAAATTGACACTAACATTTTCAATTTTCACTAAAATTAAAATGTCTGATAATATTAAATGTTTACTGAGTGGATAATGTAAGTGAATATAAAATTAAGTGTGGAAATGGCTGCGTTAAGCACATAGGGGAGTGTAAATTAATGTCCCTTCTGGAGACTGAGTTAGGAACGTCTGTTGAAACTTTAAATAGACGAGCCTGGACCCAATAATTTCTCCCCTCCAAAGCTGCCCCAGAGAAACACACCCCCATGTGTCCAAGGAAGCTGGACAGCAGGAAGCCCCCGGAGGCCCATCAAAGGGTGGGTACGCCCTCCTGTGGGACCCCCGCGGCTGCCTGGACCCTTCAGGACGCATTGTGAGATGAGGAAAGCAAGGTCAGAGGTGTTAGCATAGTCTGACGCCTTTAAGAAAAAACCAGGGTCAAATCCGCACACGACGAACCCCCGTCTCCCAGGATGTGTGTATACATACAGCTCTGCACAGGGGGAGACCGGAGCTGTGAGAGTGAAAATGAGGGCAGCGGTCACTGTGATGAGGGGCCTGGGTGGGGGACAGTTATCAGATGATCAACATGATCTTTCAACTCCTTTTTTTCATTTTAAATATTAATATTTATTAATTCTGGAAGCTTGGACCAAAAAGAAAGGAAAAATTACTATAAGCAGCAAATTTTCAGGCCATCCTTTCAATCTCCAAAATTACAGAAAAGGGGGACCTGAAGGTGGCTGTGCCATGGGAGTCGCACACTTTTCTTCAGTTGAGCTTGTGTGTTTGTTTTTCACATGAGCAGGCACCGGGAATCGAACCCAGGTCTCCAGCATGGCAGGCAAGAGCCACCGTGGCCACTGTCTTTTGTTTATTTATTTATTTTTTTTACATAGGCAGGCAACGGCAATCAAACCCAGGTCCTCTGGCATGGCAGGTGAGCACTCTGCCTGCTGAGCCACCGTGGTCCAAAATCTTTTTTTTTTTTTAATTTATTTTTATTTATTTATTTTTTTTACATGGGCAGGCAACGGCAATTGAACCCGGGTCCTCTGGCATGGCAGGTGAGCATTCTTGCCTGCTGAGCCACCATGGCCCGCCCCGTGGCCACTGTCTTTTAACTCTTGATGTACTATTTGAATTTTTATAACAAAAATGTGTTTGCATATTACTCGTGTAAATGCATCATCATTAAAAACTCCTGATTGTATTAAAAATACATGTTTATCATTTGCAACTTGGAGAAAATGGTTAAGTATAAAAAGAAAAAAGATGGACTCATAATCCCACCAGTTGGAGGTAAGTACTGTTATTTAGATATGTCCTTCTGGTCTTTAAAATAAACACACACACACACACACACACACACACACACATACACACACATTGGGAACTGGGATTTACCCTGTAACAGGGACAGTTTTGGGGGATGCAGAGGAGACTGGGATCCGGGTACAAGGGGGTGGGAGAGGAACTCTTGTTCCTGCAGAGCAAGTGCATGAAGGAAACGTCCAGAGAAGAGGCGGTGTGGCAGGTGCAGCCTGGGGGCTGGCGGGGGCTCGAGGGCTAAGAGGAGTGGGAGATGGGGTTGGTCTGGGGAACTTCTGAAACTAGTTGATGACCGGGAAGCTTGGCCCAAAAGGGACGCATGCCACCAAGGCCTTCGCCCTGGGGGTGAAAGACGGGCCCCGGCCCCTTGGTGGTTTCGAGTGGAAAGGGGGGATCCCTGGAGCGGGTGGTGGGCAGGACGGGCTTGCCTTCAGTCCTGCCGTGGCTGTGCTGAGGACAGCACAGGTGGCAGCGAGCATGGCTCTGCCCCTGAACCTCATGAGCATTTTCCCCACGATGCCAAGATCTCCTTGGAAACCCTATTTTAATGACCACAAAGCGTTTGGTCATATGGGTGCACTGTAATTTCTTTCACAACCCTGGACTGCTGCACTTAGGGCCAAGGGGTCAGCTTATGGACAAACTGCATGTGTCTGTAGGAGAGCTATCTGCTGGGGCAGGCAGTGAAAACCATGAGTTAATTAGGTAGAAATTTACTGTGGGAAGCCAAAAATACCTTTTTTTGTGCTCTGTGGGGTTTATATTTGAGCAGAAAGGGCAGATGTTAAACATTTTATCACAAAATGTTACATAATCATAGATGTGCAAAGGACTATGGGAGACAGCATGATGTTATGAGAGCAGGTAGCAGGTGGACCCAGATTGAGTGTCTGGGAGGGTTTTTCATCCCTCTTTAGATTCCTGAGTCTCAAATCCAGGCAGAGAGAGGATCTAAATCCCTCTAAATTATTCATCTATTTATCTACAACCTAACCATCTGACCATCCATTCATTCAACCATCCATCCTTCCATTCTCCTGTATGCCCATAACCCTCCCATCCATCCATCCACCCATCCACTCACCCATCCACTTATTTATTCATCCATCTTTCTGTCTACCCATCTATCCATCCCTTTATCCATCTATGCATCCATCCATCCACCCATCCATTCATCATTCACCCATCCATCCATCCATTCGTCTGTCTATCCATCCATCCATCCAGCCACCCATCCTTCCATTCTCCTGTATGCCCATAACCCTCCCATCCATCCATCCACCCATCCACTCACCCATCCACTTATTTGTTCATCCATCTTTCTGTCTACCCATCTATCCATCCCTTTATCCATCTATGCATCCATCCATCCACCCATCCATTCATCATTCACCCATCCATCCATCCATTCGTCTGTCTATCCATCCATCCATCCAGCCACCCATCCTTCCATTCTCCTATATGCCCATAACCCTCCCATCCATCTATTTTTCCATCCATCCGTTTAGCCATCATAAATCCTTCTATTTATCCACCTATCCACTCACCCCTCCATTTATTTATCCATCCATCTTTCTGTCCACCCATTTGCCCACCCAACCATCCATTTAGCCATCCATCCATCCATTCATTTATCTATCCATCCTTATATTCACCCATCCACCCACACATCTATTTATCCATCCGTCTTTCCATAGACCCATCTGCCTAATCCATCCCCCATCCATCATCCATCTGCCCACCCACGCACTCACGCACCCACCCACACATGCACCCACCCACGCACCCACACACACACCCACCCACGCATGCACCCACACACGCACCCACCCACGCATGCACCCACGCACCCACCCACGCATCCAACCACACATCCACCCGCCCACGCACCCACCCACCCACGCGCCACGCACCCATGCACCCACCCACTCACCTGCGCATGCTCGCTGTGCTCCTCCATGGGTCAGGCTCCGTTTTGGCAGGCGAGCATATGGAGCCCAACGCTGGCCTAGGCAGCACTGCTCCTGATGCGGCTGGCTCTCTGCCCGCAGCCGCGGTGCCCCCGCAGGACGCAGGAGAGGACAGCCGCCTGCACATGAACCAGCTCCGGGCGCAGCTCATCGGGGCCTTCCAGGAGCAAATGGAGATGCGGCGCAGCCTCGTGGAGCTCGAGAACACCAGCATCGAGCTGCACATCGACACATCCCGCCACCTGCTGACCATCGCAGAGTGAGTGCGTCCTCCCCAGCCCTGGCCACCCCAGGGGGGCAGAGGAGGCTGGCAAGGACCAGAGGGGCCACCAGAATGGAGTTCCTGATCTCTGCTACTGTCCAGCCACCCTCTGCTGCCTACAGATCATCAAGGAGCCCCAGCCAGTGCACCCCTCTCCCTGGCAGGACTCCTGGGCGGCACCCTGCCCACTCTCCTTCCCTGTAGCTCAGCTGGCCAGAAGAAGAAGATTTCCAGATCCCTTTGATAACTCTCGTAGGCTGGATCCCAGAGCCGTCCCTGAAAGCCAGCTAGGATCAACTCCATTTCCCAATATGTCCTTTCCCAATCGCCTCCATTTCCAGTCAAAATGGTTCTGTTTGTCATTGTTCCTTCTGGTCCTGTCTCATGCACAGCTTCCACAGGACCCTCAGCCCAGCTCAGGCCACTCTTGCCCCCCAGGAAGCATGTCTGGGCCTTTTGCCATGAGTCACGGGTCGTCACAGTTGACCCTCAGAGCTCCCCGTGGTGTGGCTACTGCTGTAATCACAGGTTTATGCCGGAGGAAACCGAGGCTTGGGGGGGATAAGTTTTCCCAGGAGGTGACCCAAGGTCACCCGGCCAGTCAAGGACAGTTCTGGGGTCTGAGGCTGCGTGAGTGGCCAGAGGCTCTTCACAGATCACCAGCGATCCAACTGCAAATGTTTCCTGCTTTTCGCACAGCCCTCCGGTTTCTGTCTGTGCCTTTCTTGTTTAACGTGGACCCAGTTCTGCCCCATTGCCACAGCCTTGCCTGAGTGCAGGCCAGCCTTGGCCCACAGGGTCTCTGCGGCCGGGGTGCCAGGGTCAGCCCCGGGCGCGGCCTGAAGTCTGGTCCCCTATTGTGGCCACAGCTGGGAGCGGGAGAAGACCCAGCCGCAGGCCCCATGGGAGCCGAGCGAGGCGGCAGTCGAGGCGGACGCTGAGGGAGCAGAGCCGCCCGAGGTCGCGCTGGCCAGGGAGGAGCTGAGCATGCTCTTGGCAGAGCAGCGGAAGACGGCTGCACTCAAGGTAAGGTGCACTCGTGCACGGACGCTGGTGCTGTCTGACCACAGCGCTGCTGATGGCAGCCCGAGCCCCGGGCCCTGGGCCGTGTTTCCCTCATCCCCCCTGGGTCCTACACAGCAGGCAACCATGATCTTCTTATAGACACGAGACCCGAGGCCCAGAGAGATTAGGGATTGTCCCAGATCCCCAGCGTGTGCAAGGACCGAGCTGGGACCTGGGGCCTGGCTGACCCCAGCCGGACCTGTGGACCACACATGGTGTCAGAGTCACAGCTGACCAGCGTGCAGGCAGTGGCCGTGGAGGTGGGGCCTGAAGGGCAGAGAGGCCCACTGAGACCCCCTGCGTGCCCAGCTTCTGTGCATGAACAGTGGCTCTGGCCCTTCGGAGTGGCCAAAGCACCCCCCTCCCCAGCTTTCCTGAGACCCCTCTCCCGTGACCACCAGGTCAGCTGCCTGTGTCTGGCTCAGCCGTATTGTCCAAGAACAGGGACCTGGCCGGAAGGAAGTATCCAAAGTTCCTCTCTGGAGAATGAAGGCCTTGGTTTTTTGTTTTCTGGGAAGAGCTTACTATTTATAAGGTAGCTATTTATGTGAGAGCTAATTATCTGATAGTCTTACTATTAGATTACAATGACAGGACTGGCCCTTTGGATAAAATGCCAGAGAGGCTGGGTTCTGGTTAAAGTGTTTGCAGGCGTGTTTTCAAGCACGGGCGAAACTGCCCAATGAGGCCGTGTCCTTACAGACGGCAGCAGCTGCTCCACCTCAGAGCTCCTGGCCAAACCGACGGCCTCTTGGGCACTGCTGCAATTCCCAGCAGCAATCTGGAGATTCTGTCTTTTCACTTCATGTGTCCTCCATCCTTTAAAAATAAGAAAATGTGTCTTGCTTTAAGCAATAATGGGCACCAGCGAGAGAGCGTGGCCTGCAAGAGCCAAATACCGAAGCCGCCATGCGAGGCAGCATACAAATAATGAGTCTGCGTATTAATTAATCAATCAAAACAAAGGCAGCCGGTCCTCGTTCTGCACGGATTTCATATTTGCAGATTTGCCTACTCGCTGAGATGTATCTGTAACGCCCAGATCAACACTCGTGCGGGCATTTGCAAACTTGCGCCGAGCGGCAGGAGAGCTGGGCCTCCAAAGGGGCTGACGTGGAGCAACGCGGTGCCCTGCTTCTTTTTTGGTTCGCGTACTGTAAAAAGGGTCCTTTTCTCGGTCTTGTGAGCGCCATGTCTTTTGCATTTTTGTCCCTTTTGTGGGTGATTTTGCTGTTTAGATCAGCCCCACGCCAAGGCTGACGTGTGATGCGGCTGAGCGTCCGCCGAGCGTCTTCCAGGCACGAGCCAGGGCGCCGTCAGCCATGAGCTCCACACTACAGATGAACAATGTCCAACCTGGTGTCCTGAAACAGGAGCCCACAGAGGACAGGGTCACGTGTCCATCAGTTGATGGACATGTTGTGGCCGGAGGCCCACAGTGTCGGTGTCCCTGGGGGGGCCGCGTTTCCAGCTCCGGAGCTGGTGTCCGCGGCGGCTTTGGTGATTGGGGCCACCCGCCTGCGGGGAGAGCTGTGTCAGCCTCAAGGCTGGTGTGGGGCGCGAGGGTGAACACAATACTGCGACTTAGGCTCACAATCTAATGGGGGCAAGAGGCGCAGGCAGCCCTCTCCACCTCTCCAACCCGGGTGGGAGCTGGTCCTCGGGCTAGGGCGGGGATTTGGCCTTGCTGTCGGTGCTGAGCCAGGTCCTCCAGGAGTGGTGGCCCCCCAGTTCCCGAGGGGAGGGGGCAGGGGAAGGGGGGAGGGGACGGAGGAAGGAGGTGGAGGAAGGGACTGGGGAGACCACAGAGCACGTCCTCCTCAGCTGAACTGGACCTGTCGTCCCCAGCCCCCGGGGGCTGCGAGCTGGGCAGGTGGCCCCCAGGACCTCTGGCACAGGCAGTGCGAGCTGGATGCCCAGTGCGGTGGCTGGTTTGTGTCACCTGGGCTGGGCCGCAGTGCCCGGCTGTTTAATCAGACTCCAGGGGCCGTGAGGAAGGTCTTCTGTTTTGTCAGCAGCTTCGACAGTTGGCTCTAAGTAAAGCAGCACATCCCCTTCACGGGGCGGGGCTCATCCAATCCGTTGGAGGCCTGAAAATCCAAATTGAGGTCTCCTGGAGAAGTTCTGTCTCAGGACGACAGCATTGGTGGCCCGGTCCTCGGTTTGTGCACGTCGCTCTCCGCAACGGCGAGCCAGTTCCTTAAAGGAAAGGTTTTCACATATACATGCACGTGCACGCATGTATGTGGGTATCTCTGCATGCGTGCATGTACGGATGCTTGCGCACCGGTCTCCATGCCCCGGTGGCGGGTGCGTCTCCAATCTGCCAGGCCGTGGCCTGGGCACTGTGGGAATGGCCTCCAGGCAGCCCCATGAGCCTCAGCAGCCCCAGCTTCCCGCAGCCAATGCCCGGGTGCCGGTGTGAATGGAAGGGCCTGGGGGCGTCCCAGCGAATGCCACCTGCAGAGCCGAGCCGGGAGGGCGAGGGGCTCCCGCGGGCAGCCTCAGGCGTGTGGGCACTGAGCTGCAGCCTTTCTGCCAGGCGGGCCTGGAGCAGCGCCTGGCGGGCGCCAAGGAGAAGGCCTTGCACCTGGAGCAGCTGCTGCCTGGGCAGGTGGTCAGCGAGGAGCAGCGGGAGGTGCTGCGGCTGCTGTGCAGGGCCCACGAGCTGGAGGTGGGGAGCACGGAGCTGCGGGCCGACAACCTGCACTACAAGAGCCTGCTGTGCCAGCAGGACCTCGTGATCCAGCGTGGCCACCAGCACCAGCTGCTGTGCCAGCAGATCATCCAGGAGCAGCGGCAGCTGATACAGGGTGAGCTCGCCCCGCACAGATGGAGTAGGTCGCGCGTCTGGTAAGAGCCCAGGGCAGACACCCCAAAGCTTGCAGGTGGCCCGAGTGGGGTCACACAAGACAGCTATCTCCGTCCCACCCCTGACCCCCCACCGCCTGCCGAGACCCATTGACCATTTGGACACACATGCCAGGCCCTTCGGGTGTGTTGTGCCAGGGCCATCTGTGCCCGCTGCGGCCTCTCACCTACCACTTGGTACGCTAGCTGCCTCCTTCTGCCTCCCGGAGAACCCCAGAAGTGCTCTGCAAGCGCAGGGGAGGTCACCTCCCTGGGGACTCGCCCCGTCTTCCTGCAGCCTGTGGACGGTCACCCAGGATCTGGGGGCCTGCTCCATGCAACCTGCCCTTCTGCCCCCCTGCCCTCCTCCTCCCCCGTTTTCTCCATGGCTCAGCTCCCACCCGGCTCCTCCTCTGTTAGAACTTTTTATTTTGACATAAGTTCCAAACTAGAAAAAAGTTGTAAGAATAGTACAAAGAATTCACTCAGATTCCCAAATGTTTACACGTGCTTTGCAGTCCCTTTCTCCCTCCCCCCTCCTTCCTCTTCCCTCTTCCTCTCCTCTCTCTCTCTCCTTGCACTACAAACCATCTGATACCCTTAACTTCAGAGCATATTTTCTAAAGCAAGGGCGTCCTCTTACGTGGCACAGGACTCATGTTGACACAGTGCTGCTCTACGGACTTGTCCCCTCTTTGCTACCCAATAAACCCTTTATAGCAATAGAAAATCCCGGTCATTCACTGCACTCGTTTGTCACATCCCACGTTTCCAAATTCATCAGTGACCCAATAACTGTTTGCCACAGCACCAAGAAGCTGCATCACACTCAGCTTACTGACCTCATCAGATGGAAAGGGGATGTGGAGAAAGCAAAGGCTTCTGCTCCATTTAGGACAGGCGTG